>NW_004444007.1:11537209-11601683 GCF_000243295.1 Trichechus manatus latirostris | reverse complement strand
TTGGTCCAGTTGTGAGGATTTTTGTTTTCTTTATGTTGAGGTGTAATCCATACTGAAGGCTGTGGTCTTTGATCTTCATCAGTAAGTGCTTCGAGTTTTCTTCACTTTCAGCAAGCAAGGTGTATCATCTGCATAATGCAGGTTGTTAGTGAGTCGTCCTCCAATCCTGATGCCCCGTTCTTCTTCATATAGTCCAGCTTCTCAGATTATTTGCTCAGCATACAGATTGAATAAGTATGGTGAAAGGATACAACCCTGATGCACACGTTTTCTGACTTTAAACCACGCAGCATCCCCTTGTTCTGTTAGAACAACTGCCTCTTGATCTATGTACAGGTTCCTCATGAGCACAAGTTAAGTGTTCTGGAATTCCCATTCTTCATAGTGTCATTCATAATTTGTTATGATCCGCACAGTCGAATGCCTTTGCATAGTCAATAAAACACAGGTAAACATCCTCCTGGTATTCTCTGCTTTAAGCCAAGATCCATCTGATATCAGCGACGATATCCCTGGTTCCACGTCCTCTTCTGAATCCGGCCCGAATTTCTGGCAGTTCCTTGTTGATATACAGCTGCAGCCGCTTTTGAAAGATCTTCAGCAAAATTTTACTTGTGTGTGTTATTAATGAAATTGTTTGATAATTTGCACATTCAGATGGATCACCTTTCTTGGGAATAGGTGTAAATATGAATCTCTTCCAGTTGGTTGGCCAGGTAGCTGTCTTCCAAATTTCTTGGCATAGACGAGTGAGCACTTCAGCGCTACATCCATTTGTTGAAACATTTCCATTGATATTCTGTCAGTTCCTGGAGCCTTGTTTTTCACCAGTGCCTACAGTGCAGCTTGGACTTCTTCCTTCAGTACCATCGGTTCCCAATCATATGCTGCCTCTTGAAATGGTTGAACGTGGACCAATTGTTTTTGGTATAGTGACTCTTTGTATTCCTTCCATCTTTTTTTGATGCTTCTTGCGTCGTTTAATATTTTCGCCATGGAGTCCTTCACTATTGCAATTCGAGGCTTGAATTTTTTCTTCAGTTCTTTCAGCTTGAGGAATGCCGAGCGTGTTCTTCCCTTTTGGTTTTCTATCTGCAGCTCTTTGCACATGTCATTATAATACTTTACTTTGTCTTCTTGAGCTGCCCTTTGAAATCTTCTGTTCAGTTCTTTTACTTCATCATTTCTTCCTTTTGCTTTAGCTGCTCAACATTCATGAGCAAGTTTCAGAGTCTCTTCTGACACCCATATTGGTCTTATCTTTCTTTCCTGTCTTTTTAATGACCTCTTGCTTTCTTCATGTTTATGCCCTTCATGTCATCCCACAACTCGTCTGGTCTTCAGTCATTAGTGTTCAGATATGTTATATGTCAAATATATATATGTCAAATATATTCTTGAGATGGTCTCTAAACTCAGTTGGGATATACTCAAGGTTGTTTATGTTGGTGAAAAAAGGTATATGCAATGGAGAAGTTGTTGGTCTTGCAAAATTCTATCATGTGATCTCCAGCATTGTTTCTATCGCCAAAGCCATATTTTCCAACTACCGATCCTTCTTCTTTGTTTCCAACTTTCGAATTCCAGTCACCAGTAATTATCAATGCATCCTGATTGTATGTTCGAATAATTTCGGACTGCAGAAGCTGGTAAAAATCTTCAATTTCTTCATCTTTGGCCTTAGTGGTTGGTGCATACATTTGAATAATAGTCGTATTACCAGTCTTTTTTGTAGGTGTATGGATATTATCCTATTACTGACAGTGTTGTACTTCAGGATAGATCTTGAAATGTTCTTTTTGACGATGAATGCCACGCCATTCCTCTTCAAGTTGTCACTCCCGGCATAGTAGACCATATGATTGTCCAATTCAAAATGATCAGTACCAGTCTGTTTCAGCTCACTAATGCCTAGGATATTGATGTTTATGAGTTCCATTTCAGTTTTGACAATTTCCAATTTTCATCGATTCGTATTTGGTACATTCCGAGTTCTGATTATTAATGGTTGCTTGCAGCTGTTTCTTCTCATTTTGAGTTCTGCCGCATCAGCAAATGAAGGATCTGAAAGCTTGACTCCGTCCACGTTGTTAAGGTCAGCTCTACTTTGAGGAGGCAGTTCTTCCCCAGTCGTCTTTTGAGTGCCTTCCAACCTGGGGGGACTCATCTTCTGCCACTATATCAGACAGTGTTCCGCTGCTATTCATAAGTTTTCCCTGGCTAAATCTTTTAAGAAGTACACTGCCGAGTCCTTCTTCCTAGTCTGTCTTAGTCTGGAAGCTCAGCTGAAACTTGTCTGCCATGGGTGACCCTGCTGGTATCTGAATACTGGTGGCATAACTGCCAGCATTACAGCAACACACAAGCCTCCTCAGCTCAACAAACTGACAGACATGTGGGGGTCTTAGTTATCTAGTGCTCTGAAAATGGATCAGAGACCTTTTATTTATTAATATAATCCGTCCTTGCCCAGTAACTGCTCATGTTGGATCCAGTTGCATGTTGGTGAATGTTGCAAGAGTTAGACTCTACAAGCCACTGCTCCTCTTGTTTTTTAGAAAGAAATAGGATACTCCCGAGATACCTGCTGAGATAAGGAGTTTCAGTTACATAAGAGGGGACCAGAGGAGACAGATGTCAGTGAAGGTGTTGAAGTGGTAGGGGCCCCATAGCTTAAACAACCTTGCATGTGGGTGCCCTTGTGACCCTGTATGAACTTTATTTCCAGCTGGCACATTCTCACGCACTGGAGGTGGTATCAGTTGCATTTAGTGCCTTGCCTATTCCCTTCCATGGAGGCTCTCGCTTTTCTTTGTGTCCTGTCTGCTTGGCATCTATGGATCTTTGCTTTGGATAGCTGGTGCCCTTGTTTTGTTGATGCCCTAAGCACGCACTTACCTTGCTTGTTGGGTAATCCTTCCCTGAGACTGACCAATCATTTTTGGGAGAATTGCAAACCCAGGGCCAGGAGGGCCACATAAAAGAAAGCCACCACAAAGATCTAACTAATAAATACAGTGGACCTATAGGACATAGTCGCTTGTGTTTCAAGGAGTTTTTAGTCTATTAAGGAACTTAGAGAGTCCCTGGGTGGCACAAACGGTTAATGTGCTTGGCTGTTAACCGAAGTGTTGGAGGTTTGAGTCCAGCCAGTGGCACTTTGGAAGAAGGCCTGGCGATCTACTTCTGAAAAATTAGCCATTGAAAACCCTGTGGAGCACAGTTCTACCCTGACACACATCGGGTCGCTATGAGTCAGAGTAGACTCGACGGCAGATGATACTGGTAGTTAATGGAAGAAGCTTACAGTGTTATGGTAAGGGAGACTTCATTTTTACCCAAATAACGATACAGTTTTCATTTCCCTAAATATTAAGATCAAGGTGGGAGTGGGGGAGATGTGCCCCACTCCCTTTCTCAGGAGTCTTTTCTGACTTGGTTTTGGGTGCTGCCCAGTTGCTAGAGACTTTCATCCACTAGTTCTCTATACCCTAAACTTCGGGGATTTAAGGTTCTAAAGGCAGTATTTAGGACTCAGAACCATCATTAATACAGTTTTGTAAGTGGGCTTAAAGTATAATAATAACTTCTAGTGTCTTTATAAAAAAATGTATACCTATTTTTTTTTATTTTTATTTTTTATATTTTATTGTACTTCAGGTGAAGGCTTACAGAACAAATAGTTTCTCATGAAACAGTAGTACACATGTTGTTTTATGACATTGATTAACAACCCCACAACATTGTATACCTATTTTTTAAGAGAAAACTTAATAAGTTTGAGGTCTACCTGGTCACAGTTGATATCTTACAACAGTAGTAGTTGTGCTTGAGTAAGGCTTACATCGGTGGCTTGATTAATAGGTTGATATAGATTGGAGAGGAGTTCTGGTAGCGCAGTGGTTAAGCACTTGGCTACTAACCGAAAGGTCAGTGGTTTAAACCCACCAGCTGCCCCATAGGAGAAAGATGTGACAGTCTGCTTCCATAAAGATTACAGTCTTGGAAACCCTATGGGGCAGTTCTGCTCTGCCCTGTAGGGTGGCTGTGAGTTGGAATTGATTCTGTGGCAATGGAACCCACCAAGTTGGAACCCACCAGCTGTTCTCTGTGAGAAAGATGTGGCAGTCTGCTTCCGTAAATATTCCCATTGCCATCTAGTCGATTCCAACTCCTAGCGACCCTATAGGGCTAAGTAGAACTACCCCATTGGGTTTCCAAGACTGTGAATCTTCATGGAAGCAGACTGCCACATCTTTCTCCTGTAGAGCAGTCGGTGGGTTCAAACTGCCGACCTTTCTGTTAGCGGCCAGGTGCTTAACCACTATGCACCAGAGCTCCTCCAGTAAAGATTACAGCATTGGAAACTCTACGGGGCAGTTCTGCTCTGTCCTACAGGGTGGCTAGGAGTCGGACTCGACTCGATAGCAATGGTTTTTTTGTTTATTTGTTTGTTTTATGTGTGATATTAGCTAAATGCAAGAGGATGAGCTTCTGTGATCCCATGCAGCCGCTTGACTACAACACACACATACGCACTCACACATACACAGCCACTCACAGTTATTGCTAGGGATTATTTTTTAATTAATGAAACTAATCATATTTCTTTTCAGATGTATACAAGAATGAATTATTGAAACAATGAAGTGGATTTGTAGAGAATCTGTTTAGTCAGGGAGTTATTTAAAACAATGCAGCTTTTCCATTCAGCAGTGTAGATTTACTTAATCTTGATCCCAGGACTGACAGCCTCCTTTGGGAATATGTCTGGTTTATAGCTGTGAAGACAACGTGACCTTTTTAAACTCTCTTGGGTCACTGAAGAAATAGTTGACTAGGTGTGTGAAGTAAGGATTCTAAATTCTACATTTAGTATTAATGTAAAGGGAGATGGAATCCATAAGTTAAACATATTAAAATGTTTATGTAGTAATTATTAAATTAATTATCCACATTAAATAGCTTCATATCAGTTATTGAGAACATAAATTCTTACAGATACTTAGTAGAAGGCCAAAAAGTTACAAAGTTGAGCTTTTAGTTTATCAAGTTTCTCTGAAAACCTACCCTTTTCTTTTTTTTTAAATATGATTGTTTCAAATGTTGGAAAGTATTGCAGTGAAGGTTAAAGAATAAGAATTATATGGAACATTATGCTTGAATTACAAAGCAAGATAATCAGTGTAATTACAAAAACGTGATTTAATGGTTGCTTTCATTTTTAAATTTTAGTAAGTTCTTTGAAGCATTTATGCCTGTTACGTTGAGGTATTGCACCCACTTTATTCCTTTATACCCCTTTTTAGGGGATGAAGAATGACATAATAAAATTAAGATATAGACAGTTATTTAATAATAAAGTATTTATTCAGGTAAGATCATGAGTACATATGTTTTGTTGGCTGATCAGTGAAAGTAAGGCTGTGATAGATAGGTTTTTAGTAATATTGATTTAGCGTTCTTACATAGAAGGTGTGAACTGGGTCCTTAACTGTTAACAGCATTGCTGTGTTCTCACAATCTGATAGTCAAAAAACACTGCCGCTTAAAATAATAGAAGTTTTAAAAAAGAGGGTTTTTTATTTTTATTTTTTTTTGTATTTCTCACTTTTCTTCTAACCCCACTCTATTGTTAAAACAGGTACGAATATCTGTTTTGGTATTAAAAAGGAAGCAATTAACAAAATGTACTTCAAGGACAGCAAGGACCTGCTGGTTTCAGATATATTTCTGCATACCCTTGCACACATTAACTGTGATTTCATCCATTATTATTTCAAACAAGTTAAGTAACTCGATGTAATTCCTATAGGTATTAAATAGCTTAATATCAGTTAAAAACAGTTGACACTTTTAGTATTCTTCAGAGAAATTTCATGGATTTTCATTCTACTCTGATTTAATGGTGATTAGGCAATTTTGAAAATTGACTCATTTTTTAGTGAAAATTTATTCATACAAAGAGTAATCTTGGGTTTTTAAAATTTTGCTATAGAGTTCCACCAATTATTAACTCCAAATTATTTAGTACTTTATAGGGTAAGACATTGTACTGGGTTGGGAAACTGTTGCTTCCTAGAAATTTTTGACTCTGAAGATCTACCCTCATATTCAGTTTGCATATTATTCAGCCCTTATTTGGTTCCATATTTCAGCCATAAAATTTCCTAGAAAAATATCCACACATACCAGTAAGATATTTGCCTACTTACATTCTTTTCAGAGAAATTATAAATGCAGAAACCCGTAAACAATGTTGACAGTGAAAACAATGAAATAACAATATTATAGGAAGTAAATCATATTATATTTTCTTACTACAAAGAAAGAAAATTGTTCCCGTGTGCCCTAAAGGAATTTGCATTTAGTTTCTAGAATTTAGATTTCAATAAAGTACTTTTGAACTTTTTTCTATTATTATAATCTTAGTGACATTATTCCTGTGAGGTTTGATTTGATCTTGATAGTAAAACACATTTCTATATGCTTATGAAAAAATTCTACTCATTATAAATAATACTACATGTCTGATAGTAAAGATATTATGACTAAACATGATACATGATAGAACTAATTCAGTTGTCAAATCTTTATTTAAAAATGTCATTAAAATTCTCTACATTCCATAGGGTAACCACAAGGTCCTGGTGAAAAACCTTTTGGGTAGTATTTATGTCCAGTTTGAATTGCTTTTATTCATAAAAATCTGTTATGTAGAGCTATTTCTGAATATCTTATCAGTTGAGATAAACCACCAGTACCTAAAGTGAACTGGATGTTTAATCTCAAGGAATCTTCAGATTCAGAAATAGGGGTTCACTCTGAAGGAATCTTCAGATTCACTGAAGAGCAAAATCAATCTTTAAAATAAAGTGTAATGAACCAATGAAAGAACCACAGTTCAGATGGCTGACGTCATTCTAAATGTCTTCCAGCAAACAGATTTTCTCATAGTGTGCTTTCTGATCAAGTTTTTCCTTATAGAATACACAAAGACTCAGTTCATTGGGACCTCAAAACAGTTGGTGGGTATGATATGGATCTGTTGCCTCTGTTTGATTAGAAGTAAGAATATAAATGATATATGGTACTTTCTAATCTGCTTTCTAAATAAAAGCAAATAATATATATAGATTTCCATTGCATTACTGAACACAGGTGCAAATAAACATGACTTGTTTTTAGGGAGATTATAATAGTATAGAAAAAGAAACATACACAGATTTTCATTTTAATGGATTTTAAGGTAAGTTTTCATATTTTAGATATAATAGCCGATTTGTTTAGTAGGATACCAAAGGAACTTGATTTATTGGAAGCTGTATTGGGAATTTGTAATTTCATGTAGTTATGTGGAAGGCAATCTTAAGAAGAAACAAAAATTACATCTATAGCTTGGACATCAGGAAAGTATCAGACTTTTTCTAAAAGCAGTTGTAAACAAAACAAAATTACAGAGGGCTTCTTAAAAGGATGTATGATTTTCTCTTAAACTCATTGAGAATTACAGTCAGGAATTAATGAAAATAAGAGCATGGCATAGGAGAGGTTACAAAAAGAGTAACTAAAAGCTCATACCCAGCTTTATGTTTCTGCTTTGGAGGGTGGTGTAGAGGATGGGTGGAGTTCCAGAGTGGCCAACAGATTAAGTGCTCTACTGCTAACCAAAAGGTTGGCAGTTCAGATCCGCCCAGAGACACCTCAGAAGAAGGACCTGGCGATCTGCTTTCAAAAGCTCACGGCCTTGAATACCAGATGGAACAGTTCTACTCTGCACACATGGGATTACCATGAGTCAGAATCGACAGAAAAGCAACTGGTTTGGTTTTTTATAGAGGGTGGTAGTCTGGGGGTGGGGAATATGAGGTGGGGGCAGAGTGGAAGATACAAGTAACACAGAATGGAGACTGAGGTTTAAAACTGGTACTTAAAAGCCAATTGCCTGTTCTTCCATCCTTCTTGTACCTTGAAAAGAACTCATTCTTTTCGTGACCATTGACAATAACTGCCTCAAAATGCAGGCTTTGGAGAAGTGAGAAAGAGTATGAATCAGTGGAAAGAACATTGGACTAGAAATAAAAGGACCCAGAAAGCTAGTCATGTGAAAGTTACTGTCTTCCATGAGCTCAGTTTTATCACCAGTAAAATAATGGCTTAATATATTATCTGCAAGTTTCCTTTGAGTTCAGATTTACTGTAATTTGATAATTTTACAAATAAAGCCTTCACTGGCTTAATTGCTTTTCTTCTTGTAGGATTCCAACTGAGGGTCATACACAACTTGCCCAAGAAAACTTTATATTAACTCATTGATATACATTTACAATGGTTTGCCTCTGACTAATTTCTACAAACTTAGAAATGGCTAGTCTGATTCTCCCTATAGCTAGGTTGACATTGTTGAACTCCATTAGATTACACGTTTCATGTTCCGAAAACAAATCTTGGGAGGCATGTAGAATTTTGGTGGAGGTATTCTGACTATGAACCTATCTTGTCAGTGAATGCTATAAAGGAGAAAGAAGATTTATCACTTTAATTCCAAGCCCAAATCCATTTTAGATTTGAATTATGGAGATCAATAATAGTATTAGATCAAAAACTCTCATGAAAATGGTAGCAGCCAATTTGGCCATTTTTGCTGGATGAAAACAGGGCTTACATATGCAGGGATATATGTTTAAGGGGCGTTTTTCTTTGAAGTAATAAAAATTAGTGATGTGTAGATTAGGATCAGACAAGTAAAAGTTCAAAAGCCATTCGTTGGGTAAAAATATATACTCAATATTTTCCTGAAGTTAGGAGACTTACGTGGTTTCTGGCATAAGAGCTGAGAGAATATAGAGTGCGTAATTTGAACAGGGACATGGCAGAATGACAAATTATATCAGAATTTGAAATGCGTGGAGGCGAAATCTAGACAGAGGCTAGATTGTCCTGAATTTGGATATAGTTTAGAACCTTCCTGGGGCTTCTCTTGTTAAGCTGCCATGGAAGTAAGTTTATTTCAAAAGCCAAAATAAATGTAGCAGTTGATTCTGCAGAACTTGAGTATTTAGTAACACTTTCCACTATAGCACAATAATAAATCATGTCTCCTAATATACAAAGTACTGTGGAGCTCCAAGTCATATCTTGTCAAACAGAACAACCCATATAACAGGAATTATCCTAAAGGTAAGTGTTTATTCATCTTCTCCGTTACTGGCAACTGAGAAATGTTTTACAGTATGACTTTTAGTTGATCTGTAGAACTTCTGCCAGTTATCTATATGAGTAAGCCAGCTTTGGGGAAAACACACATTTCCAAAAAGAAGATATGAGTATAGAATAGTGCATAAGAATGTAGGCTCTGGAGTGAGATTTCATGAGTGGAAACTTGGCTCTACCACGTAGAAGCTATGGGAATGTAGATAGATTACATGTGATTTGCTCATGACTAGATTTCTGGCTAGTCAGATCCCACCTATAACTGGGTTGACATCATTGAGATCCATTGCATTACACATTTCAAAGCCTCAAGTGTTTCTGTCTGCTAAACTAAGACATTAATAGTATCTTTCTTTTAGGGTTGTTTTGAGGACTAAAAGATTAATCCATGAAAAGGCTTGCAAGTGTGCCTCGCTTAAAAATATTAGCTATTATAATTATTATCATCATCATTATTTTATCTATTGTATGTTTGGTGTCCCTGTGTAGTGAAAATAGTTAAGCTCTTGAGTACTAGCCAAAAGGTTAGCAGTTCGAACCTACCCAGAGGCACCTGGGAAGAGAGGCCTGGAGATCTGCTTCGAAAAGGTCACAGCCTTGAAAACTCTGAGCAGTTGTACTCTGTACACATGGGGTCACCATGAGTCAGAATCAATGCAGTGGCAACTAACATTGTATATTTCAAATAAACATTATATTAAGGGTTAGGTAGCCAAAGGAACTAACAAGATTAGCCTTAAAATACAGTCAAAGCAAAGAAAATCTAAATCTTACTTCAAACGAACATAAAGGGGACTGATTGTGATAATCATTTTATATACAAGCTGTGCTAAATATGACCTTTTTTTAACACATACAGAAGCTCCAAACCAATTATCTGGTACTGATTGAAAAATCTCCAGGAAGAGTTATTAGTAGAGATGAGGGAGGGGCAATATCTGTGATTTTGAATGGACTGGATGGAGTGTATCATGGTGACAAAGTTTGGCAAGGAAGGCTGCTTCAAAGCACAAGAGAGAGCCCCACATCAACTGTGGTTACATTGCTTGAAAGAAAACAGTTCTTCTGGTGCTAAACATCTTTTCAAGTATTTATTGGCTATTTGTTCAACTTGTTTGGAGAAATACCTATTCAAATCCTTTGCCAATTTTTAAATTGGATTATATGTCATTTTATTGTGAGTTGTAGGAGGTTTTTTTGTTTTAAATATAGCCTAGGTACAAGTCCCTTGTAAGATACATGAATTTAAAACATTTTCTTCCATCTTGTGAGTTGTCTTTGACTTTCTTTTGGTGTTCTTTGATGTAGAAAGGTTTTAAATTTTGATGATGTTCATTTTTTTTGTTTTTTCTTCTGTTGTTTGTACCTTGGGAGTCATATCTGAGAAACCATTGCCTAATCTAAGGCCACAAAGATTGGCTGCTGTATTTTTCTTCTGAGAGTTTTAGGTCTTTGATCCATTTTGAATTAATTTTTGTATATGGTATAAAATAGAGGTCCAACTTCTTTTTTTTGCATGTGGATTTCCAGTTGTCCCAGAACCATTTGTTGGAAAGACAGATTATTCTTTTCGCATTGAATTGCCTTAGCATCCCTTTTGTCAAAAATCAGTTGACCAAAAATGTAAGTCCTATTGTTTTTAAAGTCTAAACTTCATTTGTTCCAGTTAAATGGCAAATTGTGATTTTTTTTAAAGTTATTTAATCATGAACTCTTTTCATTTTATTCAGTTGATAAACCATTAGTAGTTTTCTTTGTTATTAAACCAAATTTTTTATGCCTGAGCTGAAACTAATTTTCTTTTATTTCCATCCATCAAATAACCTTTGTATTCCTTGAAGTACATTACTAAATTCACTTTCTATTTAGATGTTATTACATTCAAAGGAAAAATATTAATCTGAACGAAGTTGTTTGTGGTTAGCAAAAGAAAGAAGTTAACTTATAGATCCATCTTATTTCTGGTTATTTAACTCATGTGTAATAAACTATTTTAAAAAGTCCATAAGTACTATATTCATTTGAGGTATTGCAGGTTTTGTTCTGGATCCCTGAGTTCTTCTTTCTTTACTTGTAACCTTTACATCTAGTGTATTCTTTTTTGATTAGTATCTCAGTTTAGATTATACCCTAACTTCACTCTAAAAGTCCCATGCTTTCTCAATTGAAAAATTAACGTCAAAGAGTAAAATATTTACTGGTAAAGGATTAGAGAATTAAGATGTTGAATTTTGTCAAAAACAGGAAAGAATGAACAGCCTCCCATAAACCCGCAGCAACAACAGTAAAACACTAGCATTAAGATAAAACCAATAGATGTTTTTAGTAGTGGAAAAGGAAAATGTATATAACTGAAGAGACACCTGGAATAATTCTAATATCAACAAACTTGAGAGGCGTCAGGAAGACTTTCACAGTTCTCAGAGGAAAATTTAAAAAAAAACGAACAAACAAAAAACTGATATAATTTCCAAAAGAGAAGTAAAATGTACGTAAGGAAATTCCTCCATTGCCCTTTTTGGAAACCCCAGTACTCTCGAATTACAGCTTCACTGTTAGTCCCCAGAATTTCATTTTTATGAGGCATTGTCTTATCTAGGCTCTGCACAGGTTGTAAAACAATCCACATCTGTTTGAACTGCCTCAGTTGCCAAAATTTCTATGTCACCTTTTCAGTGTTCTACCTATTTTTATCCCCTCTGTGTTTTAGGCTTACCAAGATAGTAGTATCAGTTACAACCTCTAACTTAACCTTTGCTACTCTCATGTCATGACATGCTAGTACTATTGGCAAATTTTTCATCACGTATTCAGATTTTGTATGGACCTGGAAAAAGTGAAAATGAGATGTGATGGTAAGTTAACTTTCTTCTTACTAGGGGCTGCAGTGAAATATCTAAATAGAAATATTTTACACACACATCCACACTCTTTATTAAGGATGTTTGGAACTATTGTACTGGATTTTAGTTAACTTATTAAAATTCATTCCCCAAAAATACCTTCAGCGGTTTTGAAGAAATTAATGATAAAAGTATGCTTAAGGATCTCATCAGCTAGATCGAAATGGGTTCCAGAAATTTAGTTCTCTAGTTTCTTATCAAGGAGCCTGGTGGCACAATGGTTAAGTGGTTGACTGCTAACCGAAAGGTAGGCGGTTCGAACCTACCAGCTGCTCCGTGGGAGAAAAGACTAGGCGATCTGCTCCTGTAAAGCTCAGCCTAGAAAACACTATGGGGCAGTTTGTGCCCATGCTAATCATCTCTTATTTGCATAATGGGTCCTGTAATAGCCAGAAGACTAGAATGAGCATGTGTCCAGTCAGGGTTGTACCTCACTACATGTAGTAATATTCCTGAAAGTTGCAAATTAAATTTTTATAAATATAGTAATTTAAAATACATCAGTGGAGTTCCCTACTCAGAGTCTGACATTATAAAATAAATTATTTTCCATAAAGCGAATTACCTCTTCATTTAACTGTTTAAGGGTATAGTTTAGCTTTTTTTTTAAAAATCAAAATCAAGGACCAAGTGTTTTTACTAGCTGAGTAATTTGAACAGTAACATTTGAATTTATTAGTCTGGGGAAGCATTTTTAATAATTTAATTGGAAATAATTTTAATGAAATAAAAAATGCCCCCATAATAAGGCATCACATTATAATACCAAAGTAATGAAATTAGTAGAGTAATACAAGTAGTAAAAATTAAATTTCTGATATCTGGAGAAGTTTTTTTTTTTTTTTTAATCACCTGAGGTAAAATATTAGCCCATTGACAAGAAGTTGAACTTTGGTGCCAGACTTTCCTATTTCTTAAATTCTTAGGAACCCATAAGAAAATATTTGTGAAGTAAACATTTGCTGTAAAAATTAGCCAAAGAGATTGTTACTAAACCAAGAAAAATAACTTTTTTAAAAAAAGATTTATCTGCCCTGTTTCTCTAAGAACTTTCTTTTTAAAACCTCTAATGCATATTTTCTTTATGCCTTTTAGTTGTTTCACAGCAAACTTTGGCTCAATGTAGAGGCAAATGTTTGTCTGTGGTATCTCCTGCCTCTCCTTTTTTGAGATCCCTCACTCGCCTTAATGTACCTGGTGTGTTATGTTTAGATCACTAAGCTCTTCTACCATGGCAGCCCACTGGCTGTCTTCTTTTCTGGTATCTTTGGATCTTGTTCCATCCATCCAATTTATTTATTCACTTCAATGAAATGGACATCTCTGTGTGTCAGGCATGCTTTGGCATTGGAATACAGGAGAGAATGAAATAAAATCCCTGTCCTAATGCACTTACATTCTGATAGGAGTTGAGAGACAATGAATACGTTAAATAAATAGAGTATCTGTTGATAATAAGTGTTACAAAGATAATAATGCGTGTTACAAAGGGGGTCCAGAGATCTGGGGCAGATAGGCATGGCATGTGTGGAAGCTGCATTTCAGACGTCGTGGTTGGTGCCAGCTAGGTACCCTGCTAAACAAATCTTCCTGAATCTGTTGCTGGTTACTATCTCAATGTGTTCAGTCACTCATAACATATTTTAAAAGGTCTTTGTAGGAGTTACTGTGCAAGTCGGAGTAATGACGCTAATATAGATTTGTTTGTAGAAGGTAAAAAAGATGGCTTTCAGAAGAGTCTTTTGCTGTATTGATTCAACTGATATCCCACAGTATCACAAAAGTGCATACTGTGTTCCAGGAGCTGTGATAGGTGCAGGGGATGCAATGGTGAGCAAGAAGACGTGGCGTCTGCCCTCATGGAACTTTATTTTATAGGGCTGCCTCTCAGAATCCTCATATAATGTAGAAACCATTCTTGGATAACAATTAACTAGCAGCTGATTGGCATATGGGGAGGAGTCATTTCTGATCTGTTGTTACTTATATTTTTTTCTGCTGATCTCCAGGCAAAACAATTGAATCTAATCTCATTAATTGTTAAAAAGACATTTCCTAAATACTCATATCTTATTGACTAAAAGTCATGTATCAGAATTATCGGGAAGTGAGAAAATTTTTTAGTGCCAATGTTTAAAAAAATATTCTTTCCTTTGGTTTTAATATATCCTAGAGTTATTTTTCAGAAATATGATGTTGGAAAATATAGTGAGCTTCATAACCCAGATGTGAATTATGAAAGCTGGTATAGACTGGATTTTATTTGATGATTTGTTTATTGACATTCAGAATATAGAATAAAAAGGAATCAGGTACTTAAGAAAACAAATCTTCCTTTTGTACCAGACAAATCAAAGTTTGCTGAGTAGCTCACCTAAAAAATGACCCAAGTTGTTACCCTGATTTCCTGTAGACTGTGTATATCTGCCAGCTATTGTTTTAGTAACATGAATGAATCTCTGCCAAAGGATTTAAAAGCTCTTTTAGAATTATAAAATTCCTTAGTGTACAGAGAGAATTTGCTGAGCTAAATGTTCATCAAAAGGCAATGCATCAAGCTAAGGGGAAAAAAAATCTCCAGACACAAAGGGAGATTGTACATTTAGATTTTCTTGTATATCATGTTAAAACAAAAATTATGGAATGCATCTGTCACTAGTTTGAAAACCAGAGTAAACTAGTATGGAGCCCAACAAGATCTCCGTCTTCCTCTAGTGCCGTGCCAGCCAGGCTACGATCGGAGGGCAGCCATGGTGCTCGCTAAGTGCTCAGTGAGGCTCCTGTCTAGCATCTCTGACTCAGACTAACATCACCAATCTGATGCTCTTCTGCTTTACTGAAGAAGAGGCTAGAGGATCCTTCGTTCCCTTTTTGTGCTGTGTTTTATCTCACGTTGATGCTTTTTTTCTTCAGTTGGCTCCCCTCCAGCAAGCAACTCCTTTTACTGATTTTTTTTTTAAATCCAAGCTGAGACTGTCAAAGTCCTGTTGTTAGGAAATAAAATACATACATTTTAATAATTTTAAAGCTGCCATTTATTAATTTTTCTAATAGAGTTATAGTCGAGGACTTTTCTTAGCCTTACTGGTCTTACACACTAAAACCAAAAAACCAACCAGTTGCTATCGAGTTGATTTTGACTTATGGTGACCCCAGTGTGTCTGAGTAGAACTGTGCTCCATACGGTTTTCAATGGCTTATCTTTT
The DNA here is from genome assembly GCF_000243295.1 of Trichechus manatus latirostris. Taxonomy (NCBI): domain Eukaryota; kingdom Metazoa; phylum Chordata; class Mammalia; order Sirenia; family Trichechidae; genus Trichechus; species Trichechus manatus. Next base: position 11,586,361 of record NW_004444007.1, on the reverse strand, counting down.
GGAAGTAGATCACCACACCTTTCTTCCGAGGTGCCTCTGGGTGGATTGGAACTGCCAACCTTTTGGTTAGTACCCAAGTACTTAACCATTTGCACTATCCAGGGACTCCATGGTTTTACATACAAATAATGTAGATTAATTTGGTGGCTACTCCCAGTTTCCTCTAGACTACATATATGAAATATTAATTATAAAGTCAGGGAATTATACAGTCTATATTACTTCTAGAATTTTGTGGGTGTGTGTTTCTCAAAAGGGTTTAATAAAGAGCAGTTGGGTAGAACAAAGTATCATAGTTCGGGACAAGAAAACAAGCCTCATATTGAAGAGAGATGCTAGTAAACCTCAGGGCTATTTCTTGGTGGAGACTTCCCTTGGGCCACAGCAGTCAGTTTCTTCAGCACTCCCTTCTCCTGTTTTTCCTCTAGGTTGCAGGACGTCCTTATTGGCTTCTTGCTCTCTCTGCCTCCCTGGCCAGCATGTTTGCCCTCAAGGCCACAGCCACTCTCTCCCTTTCTTTCTTCATTTTCTTAGCCTGTCTTTTGTTATCTCCATAAGTTACCTGTTATCTGTGGAGGGGAGGGGAGAGATACAGACTCATCCCTGGAATGATCTCTGTCACTTTTGAAGACTGGCCAGGGATGGGCTCCGGGCAGGTACACAGACCCCCAGACCCAGCATGGCCTAGGGACTCCCCTGGACCACGTGGTATAATTTTTTTTTTAAACATTTTATTGTGCTTTAGGTGAAGGTTTACATAGGAAATTAATTTTCCATTCAATGGTTTTGTACAAATTGTTTCATGATCTTGGTTGCAGTCCCCACAATGTGTCAGAACTCTCCCCATTTCCTCCCTGGGTTCCCCGTTTCCATTAGTTCCTCTAGAATTGTTTTGATTTAATAGAAAATAATCTAATTTTAATGCTGTTGTTAAAACAGCCTGATTGGTATTATAAAATTTTCAAAGTACTTTGCTGTTACTTTTGTCCTTTTTTTTGGTTTGGGATTAAGCTGGTTAAAATGGACCATTTATGAAGCAAGGACACAGATTTGGTCCCTGTAAGTCAACAATCTTATTCTCTTTCATGATAACATACTGTTCCTTAATCACGGATCAGCAATCTTACCAGTGTGTCTCAATGCTAACAGGGAGAAACCGGGCCAAAGAGTGAGGATGGGTTGAGGCTAATCCATAATGGACTATGGCATGCTGCTTTCTTATGTGTGACAGTAGGGTAACTTTCAGAGATGAAGGTTATGATGTGGAGGATACTTCTTTCTACCTATGTCATGTTACAGCAGAGTTCTATTGCATTACTTGTCATAAAATATGATGGGTGGAATCTCATGTTAGATGTAACTCATCTTTAATTCATTGAGGAATAAAGGCAATATTAAAGTAAGTTTGTAAGGTGGACAGCTAGGAGCCCTGGTGGTGCAGTGGTTAAGAGATACAGCTACTAACCAAAAGGATGGCAGTTCAGATTCACCAGCTGCTCCTTGGAAACCCTATGGAGCAGTTCTGCTCTGTCCTGTAGGGTCGCTGTGAGTTGAAATTGACTCAGTGGCAGCAGGTTTTGTTTTTGGTTTGGCTAAGGTTAGGACATTGTTCTGGTTAACTGTTACTGAATAATAAACTGATCCAAAGCTTAGTGGTTTCAAATAGTACCGATCATTTAATTTGCTCACAAACCTGCAGTTTGGACAGGGCTTGTCTTTGTTCCATATGGGATTGACTGGGATGGCTCAACTGGGGTCGGAGGAACCATTTCTAAGGAGGCTCACTTACATGGCTGGCAAGTTGGTGCTGACTCCTGGCTGGGAGTTTAGCTGGAGCTGTTGACCAGAGTTTTTAGTTCGTTTCTATGTGGGTGTCCCTATTGGGCTGTTTCCGCTTTCTCAACAGCATGGTGGCTGCGTTCCTTCAGTATTCCAAAATACTACTGCTACTTCCATGGGAAGTAGAAGCTGCCAACATCTTAAGGCCTGGGCCTGGAAACTGGCCCAGCATCTCTTCCATCATATTCTGTTTGACCAATATATTTGACCAATATGAGTTCGCTCATATTTGAAAGGATGGAACATTAACCTCACCACTCAATGGGAAGAGTGCCATAAAATGTGTGGCTACCTTAATTTAAGCACTTGGCTGCTAACTGAAAGGTGACGGTTCAAACCCACCCAGAGGCTTCATGGAAAAAAGATCTAGCATTTTGCTCCTGTAAAGATTATAGCCTAGAAGACTCTATGGAGCAGTTATACTCTGTCACATGGGGTCTCTATGAGTTGAAATTGACTCGACAGCGCCTGACAGAAACAACAGCCTTTAATTTACCACAGACATTTCTTATAGTAAGTAAGGGGAGAAGGCTATCATTTTCTTAGTAAAAATACAGACACTTGGGTATTCTGTAATCTTAGATTCTGTCAGTCACACCCTAGAATAATAGAATCAAGTCAACACATACCATGATTTGGTTATTAGCATTCTAGAAATCCACTTTAGTTTTTCTAGTATTTTCTCTGTCTAAGCATATACCAATGCATGACTTTCCTGTAGTAGACTTGAAGTCATCACCACTCTAGGCTGAAAGAGGCCACCCGTTGTCAGTGGTCTCCAAATGCTTTTGATTGCACATCTCAATTACTGTAAAAAGCAAATATTTCTTCCATTTATATGGGTTATTAAGGGTTATTAAGTAGAGAATTATGTCATTAATTCTTATACTCATCATTTGTGCAGCGGAGAACAGATATAATTCCTTGCCTCTATTCCTGCTAGTGAAAAATTTTTGAGCATGAATCATAAATACACACATGATTGTACTAATACTTTATGTACTAACAGATAAAAAATAAAATGTGAGACATTGTAGTATTCTCACATGCCTGGGTCCATGTACCTAGTTTCAGGGATCTCTGCAGTACTGCTTTTTCTTCCTGCTTTGGCTTCCCACTTTCTTTGTTATCCATCTGTGGTAGTCTCCAGACCGTTCCTTTCCTCCTGGTATGTGCATGTTGCTCTCCATGTCAAGAAGTAGAATCTAATTCTCCTCCCCTTTAATCTGGACCGGTGTTGGTGATCTGTTTGACCAGTGACATTCTAGGACTTCTGAGGCTAGATTATATGAAGCCTTGCAACTTCCCCCTAGAGGTTTTAAAAGGTCTGCTCTTGGGATGCTTCCTTTTGGAACTCAGCCTCCATGTTGTGAGCATACCAAGCCACATGGAGAGTCCATGTGTAGGTGCTCCAGTTGGCAGTCCCAGCTGAACACTCAGCTGATACTAAACCAGAAAACCAAACATATTGACGTCAAGTCAATTCCGACTCATAGCGACCCTATAGGACAGAGTAGAACTGCCCCATAGGGTTTCCAAGGAGCAGCTGGTGGATTTGAACTGCTGACCTTTTGGTTTGCAGCCAGTCTCTTAACCTCTGGGCTCCACTCAGCTGATAGCCCGCATCATTTGCCGGCCAGTTGAGTGAGCCAACTTGGATGTCCAGCCCAGTGAAGCTTTCAAATGATGGCAGCCCCAGCCAACATCTTTAACTGTGTAGGAGATGCCAAATGGGAACCACCCAGCTGAGCCCACAGAACAGTGAGAGATAATAATAAATTATTGTTTAAAGTTACTAAGTTTAGGAGTGGTTTGTTGTACAGCAGTAGATAACCAGAACATCATTTTCCCCTTTGCTCTCTAATAGATCTCCCACTTATTAATGCATTTCAAGGAATCATGATCAGAGAATTATTCTCAGAACAGCATTAAAATAGGTGTTGTATTTTATTGATGAGGAAACTTAGGCTCAGAGAGGTTAATATCTCCAAGGGTGAACAGAAAATGAAGAGCCTATAATTCAACATGCATTTTTTTTTTTTTAAGAAAAGAAAGCCCATATACTTTCTACTGCAGCATTCTTCATGTAAGACTACATGCTTATTGTGAGATAATATTAGCTATTATTCAGTATGGATGCCTAGAATGCTGAAGAGACCATAGCCAGTAGAAGCTCCAGTTGGATCCTTGGATTACTAGGGGCTGAGGATGGAGTAAAAGAAACAGCCAGATTTGAAGTATATTTGGCGGGGTCAAGGGATCTGCTTTTAAGAGATTTCTAGGAATGGGAAATCGCAAAAATTCACTATAATCACCCTGCAAGAGAAAATGCTTTTAAACATCTTCCAGGTCCATAGAGTTAGAAGCCAGTTTATGACAAATGCCATATAAGTAAGAACCCCATACCTCTTCTCTCTCTGTAATTACCACCACCCATCTTCCACCTCAGTGACCATCCTGGAGGGATCAGAATGAGCAAAGCGAGAGAGCAGGTGATCCAGAATGAAAGAAATCTACTCATTCCCTTCCCAAGTGGTGGGCTTTATCCACAAGTAGGTGAAATAGCTGGAACATGGATGGGTGTTGGAAGCCTTAATTTTAACATGAGTCTGACTTTCTAGGTATCAGATTGAGATTGTATTTTGCAACCTAAAGAAGATTTAGGCATTTTATTACCTAAGAGGGATCAAAAAGATCATGATTGTCAGAGTTTTCATCCAGGGCAGGGGAAGAATTTGACCCACAGTGTAAACTTTAAAGAGATAGTGAGAAATAAAATAAGCTTGTATTGTGATTGTGTCTGTTGAATTGTGCTGGTTCAACTCACCTTTTATCTAAGTAAGGTATCTTGCAGCTAGACTGCACTGTGTAGTGTTCCATAGGGTGGAAGGAAACCTAAAAGAGAGCTACCATTTTGAACAGTTAGATGACGGTCTCTTTTGGAAAAGAAGTGATTTTTTTAAATTTTAAGCAAAAGAATACCCTTTCATTGAAAGAGTAGAGCCAGAGGCATCATTGAGCTATTATAAAATTATGGTCTAAAACAAGAACTATAATATTTTAATCTTTATTCTTGAGAGTAAGTTGTTCTGTTGAGAGTACAGTATTAATGAAGAGTGAGAACATCATATATTCTTTCTAGTTAGATTGATATTTATATAAAAATATTTGTAGCTTGTATTTCAAGGATAATAATTAACATTTTATTTACCAAAGGTTGTTGAGAGAAAGCAAAACAAATTTATTGGTGTTATTACCAATACAATTTTTCTATTCTGTTTTATGGATTTTGTATGTAATGCATTTTACTCAGAGACATTAAAATTTACTGCTCTATATCTGAAAGGAAATGCAGCTTCTCGGTTAATATTTTTTGTTTTATTTTACATTTTAATGTTGCTTTTACTTTTATTGAGTAAAATACTGTTATTGATTTAGAAGAGATTTATCTGTGAAGAAGTTCACTGCATTATCCAGTCAAATATGAACATATCAGGACCTTTCGTTTTTTTCTGGTGTAATCTTCTCTTCTATCAGCTGTTTGGTACAATAAAAATAAAGTCTTTACCATTCAGTATTGTTATGCGATTAGCTTCACCTGCTTTTGGAGACAGAAATAGATACTGGCTTATTCTAAATAAGCGTGGAGCAGCATACACCCCTTGTTTTCTGGTCATCCTTTTTGCGTAGAACTCTCACTTATGTTGTTAAATTTACTTGAAAAATATTAATTCAAAGTCATCTACTTTACCATGGACATCTAGTGTGTGCAAATGAAATGTCTCTATTTAACATTATCATATGAATGTCAAACATTCACTGCCTTTACTCGATAGTACAATAAGAAAATATTTTATTCAATAAACTAGTATTTATTATATACCCATGATTTTCTCTGCAGAGTGCTAAGAGCCAAGGTAGATAAGAGTGAAAAATAGTCTAGTGCATGTTTCTGTGTGTCAGTGAGGATAGAGAAAAGAGAGGGAAATTACATTGTTCGGGGCGCCTTGTATACCCTGTGTGAGATGGTTTGTCACGTACTATTGCTTTCTGTAGCTTAGTATCAAGGGGATCCAGTTTGGTAAGATGGAGGAAAGCTGTGTGGACTAATGTATAAATGTTACCCCTTCTCTCCAAAATGGAAACAAAGAAAAATATTTAAGTTATACACTTTCTTCCATAATATGATTCTTCGTAATATCTTCAATAAAATTAATAGTCTTTTTAAAAAACACTATATATTGCAATTAAAAAAAATTCTAAAACCACTATGTTGATTACCTTTTGAGATAAATTACTGTTTTTAAACTACCTGGATGAAATCTAAAACTGTAAATTTTTCTTACTGACTAATATTTTCTTCCTTGACAAAAGAAAATTTCCTTTCAAGGTCTGCTGGGGCAGAGTGCAGTGGAGGCTGCGTCCTCAGGATGTGGAATTGTGTCTGCTAAAAAGAAACCCCTCAGTTGATGTTGTTGAATGAATGAACTGAAAGAATATAGTATGCGAAGTGATTTAATTATTTTTGGTGCACTGGTTGCCTGTGTTGAGAAGCATAAGAGCCAGCTAATAAATTGAACCTATTCCTCCAATGAGAGCAGTTTTGCCCAGACTGATGTGTGGTAGAGAAAAATGAATGGCTCCCTGCAGAGTTGTCGATTGTGTCTTAGCTGTTCTGATAATGTGATTTTCATAGTATTGCATGTTACACTGTAATTAGCAGAGTGCACAGATGTGTCTCTTTCTCTGATGCTTCTTTCAGCTGCAGGACACCTAATTTATGATCACCAGGAAAAATGGTGATTTACACAGGCTTGCTTTAGAAAGACTGTCGTTAGCTGCCTTTGCGTTGGCCCTGGACTCATGGCAACTGTCTCAGTTATCCAGTGCTGCTATAACAGAAATACCACAAATGAATGGCTTTAACAAAGAGAAATTTATTCTGTCATAGTTTAGGAGGCTAGAAGTTCAAATTCAGGGCACCAGCTCCAGGGGGAGGCTTTCTCTGTCTCTTGGCTCTGGGGGAAGGTGCTCATCATTAATCTTCCCTTGAGTCTAGGAGTTTCTCAGCGTGGGGACCCCAGGTCCAAAGGTTGTGCTCAGCTCCTGGCTCTTCTTTCTTGGTGGTAATGTGGTCCCTCTCTTCTCTGCTCGATTTGCTCTTTTATATCTCAGAAGAGATTGTCTCAACATACCACCTACTCCTGTAGATTGAGTCTTCCCTCATTAACATAACTGCCTCTAATTCTACCTCATTAACATCATAGAGGTTAGAATTTACAACACACAGGATAATTACATCAGATCACAAAATGGTGGACAGCCACACAGTACTGGGAATCATGGCCTAGCCAAGTTGATACACATATTGGGGGGACACAGTTCAATCCATCACAGTGACCTTATGCATAACAGAATGAAATGCTGCTGGGACCATTGTGATCCATAAGGTTCTCATTGGCTGATTCTTGGAAGTAGACATCCAGGCCTTTCTTCTTAGTCTGCCTTAGTCTGGAAGCTCTGCTGAAACCATCATAGCAGCACACATGCCTCCACTGATGGACGGGTGGTGGCTGTGCATGAGGTGCATTGGCCTGGGAATTGAACTTGGGTCTACCACATGGAAGGCGAGAATTCTACCATGGAACCACCAATGCCTCACTGAGGAAGGCTAGGCAAGGCCTTTCAGCACTTCTGGAAGGAGTTCAAGCAGGAGTCATACTGTCACACTGAGAAGCAGTTCTTTAATGAAGCATACTCTGATACTCTTATTGGTAGTGCTGTGTGAGTAGTGTACGTAGGACTGACCTGCAAAACATGACTCTAGGTGTCTGTCTGGATGAACGGTAAATTAGAGCTTCACTTTCTTTTGCTTCTGACGTTTTTCCAACATCCTGAATATTCTTTAATGAGTAATGGTTAATAATCCTTAAGTCTCTGTGAATAGAATTGGGATATCTCTTGAAGGTGAGAGCACAGTTTAATGCTTATTTCAAAACAATAGTTAGCTTGTTATTTCTGTTTTCTTTTCTTCGACCTTATCCAGACAGATAAGCAGCTGTTCTCTTACTGACATTTGCACAAGGAAAAACCATGCAGTAGAAAATTAGCATTATGAGAAATTTCAGTGAAAAGTGACATTCAACACCTGAGCTATATCCTAAGTGTTGAGTCAGTGATAGAAACCTCAGGGACAAGCCGTCAGGAGTGAGAGTAGAACTATACTGAGGGCTTCGAATGATCCTCTCGCAATTCACTCATGCTCAGATATTACCTTACATCACTATAACTATGCTCCAGGAAGACGGCCAAGATGTTACAGCTTCCCTGCTCCAGCCCGCACAGCTAATTGATGATCTGATATGGGATGCTTTGACTCAGCGGTATCACATATACACACTGTGAGGTAAAGAGGCAGCTGGCATACTCATTGCTCATTTCTTTGTTTGGCAACTTCCAAAAGCAGCTTGGGGCATGCTAAAACAATTGGCACTTCACCTAAAAGCAAAGAAGTCTATTCGTTAACCCCAGCATGAGAGTAAACAGGATGTTAACCAGGGTCACTAAGTGTCGGATATAAGAGATACAATTGATGGATTGGATTTATAAAATTCTGGCTTTTTTTAGTTGCAATTATAAATTTTTGTTTCTAAATAATCTGCATAAGTTAGGCACCTAAAGCAGATTTATGTACACAGCTGAGGAATGTCAACTAAAAGAACCCCACATGGTTGAGTATGAGGCCAAGTTCCGCTGATTGAACGGGTCTGCGGGGTGGTTGATGTGTTATAGCAGACAGTAGACAGGAGGGAGTCTGTTAGACTGCCACTGGGGCTTTCCTTTTCCCACTTCTCCCCTCCCTGGTTCTTGCCAGATCTGCTTTGCATTTGAAGTTGATTGAAATGGGTCTCACTGTTAGCCTGTCAACTGAAACCCCTGTGATTTACAGAGCTTTTTGTTCATGTCGGCTGGTGTAAGAAATTGAAGTGAAAAAATCTGGATCCTTTTAGAGCATTGGAGATGACCAGACAGAACAGCATCTGGACTTACCCCCAATTAATGGAAAAGTGTTGTCAGGTGCAGGGGATGAAATTTTTGTTAGAAAGGTGATTCTTTAGTGCCAAAAGTTTGTTGTGGGTAATGACCTCTCTGGGGCTGTTTGGAAAACCCCTGGAAAACATAAAGACTTATACCATCTTGAATTTAGGTGGATTTAGTCTTCCTAAGAGCACAAAGTGCTTTCACATACAGGTTATCTCATTTGTCTTCACAACATCAGTATGAATTAGTTTGTGGTGGATATAATTATCCCCTTTTATGGAGAGAGAAGATGGGGTGCCAGGGGAAACCAGAGAGCCACAGAATGTTTATGTTTTGTCATGTGTTTCTTTCCAAATAAATGGAACTGTAGCTATCTGAACCTATCGATATTGCATGAGAAAGCTATTTATTATGGATTAGTTACATACAGTGGAAGAATATTAACCATTTTGTGCCATATGATTACTTTAGTGAAAGGCCGTATATTGCTATCTATTAAATCACTGTTCCCATATATACAAAGTATTTTTGGTGAATTGAAAGGACTGCAAATGAAAAGGAATTTTCTCTGAAAAATGAGTTAAAGTAATCTTGTTTTGGGTCCCTGAAAACTGGAAATTTAACTTGCCCAGCAGTAGTGAAACAACCAAATGTTATTGTCCAGAGCAGAAAGCAGCCTCACGTGAGCACCTTGGTCATAGAATCTGGGGGTTGAGTCACACGTAAAGCATTGCTGCTCTGTGATATCAGAGACACTGTGAAGAAAAATCATGTAGACTTATGGAAAGTGAATTGGACTCCTTAGAAAAAAAGGTGTTTAGTGAATTATGTGGTCAAGAGAACCTGAATTATATTTGAGGACAGTGTTGGGTGAAACGTTATTCTGAGGCAACAGAGAATCTAAAAATACAGCGACTTAATCAAGATGGAGCCTTCTATCCCTTGTAAATCTGGGAAGGTGGTCAGGCTAGCCTGGCAGCTGGACGGTATCAGGAACCCAAGATCCATCTGTCTTCTAAGATTAAACAGGAAGCTTTCATGTTATGGTCTAAGATGACTGTTCTTATCTTGCCTTATTCCAATTCCACTGTCCATATTACAGTCCGAGGGGAGTGGGAGAGTGGCTGTGGAAAGCCTGCTCCGTACTTTGGAGTGCACAAACCAGAAGTCCTACGTATCAGCTTCTGCTCACAATCCATTGGCCACAACCTAGTCCCATTGCCCCACCTCCCTTCAGGAGACACTGGAAATGTAGTGTTTACCTAGGTAACCATGTGTGTGGCTAAAACGTGAGAGGTCCATTACTAAAGCAAGAAGAGGAGACTAGATACTGGGGAAAAACTAGCAGTCACTACAGAAACATATTGTAGTGAAACTTAATTTATTGTAAGACATATCAGCTCTATGATTGTCTTAGAGCTAAATACTATGCCACATATTTTTGGATAATATTGCTGATAACTTCATTTTGTCTAATAGATTTTCCTTACCTCAATTAAGACTAATTGTGTAGCTGAATCATTAGGATAATGAATTACCTGTTTATTATAGTAAAAGGGCAAATATCAGTTCATTACTTTTTGCCTTGCTCCTTAATACTTTGTATTGGAGTAATCATAATCTGGTAAAGAAATTCCTCAAATACCACACACACACACACACACACACACACACACACACACACACATGCACAAACACAAACACACAAAGTAAAGTATAAAGTAGTTAAGTTTGGAAGAAGTATAAAAGTTTACTTATTTATCTATTTTTGTATTGTAAAATCAAATTTACCAGTGATGGTGAAGTCAGAAGGACCATTTAGCTGTAAGAGAGGATGATGGGCAGATTCCCATTCAGCCAGAGTGCCAGAAGTAGTTTTTAGGGGCCTAACTAGTTGCTGTCAAGTTGACTCCTTCTCATGGTGACTTCATATGTGTCAGAGTAGAACTGTGCTCCGTAGGGGTTTCAGTGGCTGATTTTTCAGAGTTAGATTGCCAGGCCTTTCTTCTGAGGTACATCTGGGTGAACTCCATTTTAGTTAGCAGCTGAGCGTGTTAACCATTTGCACCACCCTTTTCGGGGCCTGAGTATGTATTTTCTTTCCTTTCTCTCTTACTTTATAGTTATTGCAATGCCTTTCAAAAATAAGTTTCTTTTGACATACCTTAGGAAATGTCTTCATTTACAGGGTAGAACTTATGCAACTTTCAAGTCTCTTTCTGTTGGATGCTGTTGAAAAAAAATTAGCCATGTCGTGTTTCTAAGTAGCCTGTCTTCCTGTAAAACAAAAGTTTTCTTTGGTTTCAATTTCTTTAAATTGCATAATTGGTCATATAACATTAATGCAATATTTAAGTTATTATCTGAATACATTATTGCTGGGTGGTGGTGGTTTTTGTTTCGTTAATTGCTATTATAATGTTTTCCTTTTCTGGTATTATAAAAGAACATATTAGATAGACCATTCCCTCCCCCCCCAAATTATACCTAGAATGTGAGAGAAAAGAGCTTTCTGGGTGTGCTATTTCTCTCATTCCTTGGGATGGAGTTTTTCAGAATTATTATCTGAAATTCTAATGTAAAACTGATAGCCTTTAAAAATGTTAAATTACAACTGGAATAATCCACTGTGGGATTTGCTTTGGGATCCTTTAGGGTAGAATGTTTCCTTAAAAAAATTTAAATTATACTAATACAGATGTAAACCAAAAACCAAACTCGTTGCTTTTGAGCTGATTCCAACTCATAGTGACCCTATAGGACAGAGTAGAACTGCCCCATAGGGTTTCCAAGGAGAGGCTGATAGATTTGAACTGCTGACCTTTTGGTTAGCAGCCGAGCTCTTAACCATTTTACCAGTGTTTAAAAAATCATAATGTCTATAAGAAAATAGAGCTTTATTTTGCCCCATCCTCTCCTCACCCTCATTTTCCATTCCATAGACGCAGCCACTTGAAACTATTTAGCTGTTGTTTCTTGCAGGGCTGCTTTTTTTTTTTTTTTTAAATTGTAGACATTGTCTATTGAAGTCTGAATTTGTAAGATGAAGATTTTATTGTTATGCCTGCAACTGCTCCCTGACCCCCATCGAACACACATGTATCTTTCCCCCATCCTTTCAATACAGCAATTTTATGTTTTGTGCTTCCATCACTCTTTGGTGATTATTTTATTATGACTATATGGAAATTTGTCACAGCCGAACCATATAGTGTTCTCTGATTACATTTTTTCTTTGGAAGTAAACATTGCTTTATTTTTATTTGCTCTCTTTTCTATGTACTTCTCACTGTTCATTTTACCTCAAGACACTCTGCCAAAGCTGTCAAATTCCTCTCGCAATGGTCAAAAGCTCTTAACAATTGATAGGATTCTTAGAGACATCCTCCCAGAACTCTCAGTCCTCATCCCTTGGGGACTGGTGTTCTCTAGCCTGCTAATTATTGTTGTCCGGAAGCTTCCCCTCAGCTTCATCCTGTGGATTTCCTTTGCTTCTCTCCCTGCTTCCTGGATCCCATATCCTCTTCCTTGGAGCACTGGCTTTGTTGGACTGTATCAGTCATTCGTTTCTGAGAAAGGGCATATGGGAAGAAAAATTTTTGAGACCTTTCATGTCTGAAAATGTTCTTATTCAGTTGCTATGTTTGATTATTAGGTTAGTTGGTAAAGAATTCTAAGTTAGAAATCATTTTAGCTCAAATATTTGAAGGCATAGTTTCACTTGTCTTCTAGTTTCTACCATTCTGTGTTCCATATGGAATCAATAATTCCACAGTTGGGAATTTTGATGCAGTTCTGATTCACTATAATTCAAATGCATTCTGTTTTTCTATGTGTAATTTTTGTGGAAATGTCTCCTTATCCACAATTTTTTGAAATTTTAGTATGATATGCTTTTGTTTTGTTCTTTATTCAGTCATCGAAGTGGATACCCAGAGGAATTTATTTTCATTAGTTCCAGGATTTTGGGGGGGAGGGGATTATTGCTTTGATTATTCCTTTTCCTTCATTGCTGCTATTCGTTCTTATTCTCTCTTGCTTTTGTTCTAGCTCTTTCTCTCTCTCTCTGTCTTCTAGACTATTCTTAGTAGCTGGATGTTGGACCTCTATGACTTATTCCCTAATTTTATATGTTTTGTGTCTATCTTCTGGGATATTTCTGTATCTGCACACTTTGTAGTAAATTCTTAATTTTTAAATATACATACGTATTTTAGTGATATCCTGATCTTTTTCATGCACGCATTCTTTTTTCTTCCTGTTCTGTTTCATTGGGCTCCTTGCATTCTCTGTGTCTGCTCAGAGTTCCTTTGATTGTTTTGGCTTCTGTCTTTCATGTTAGAAGCTTTCTTCAAATGCCTGATGACCATTGTACATCCAGATATATTTAAGAAGAAACACTGAAAAACAGAAGAGCCTAGATTTGTCAAAATTGATTATGTGTGGAAAGACATCCTGTGTTCATGAATTGGAAGACTTAATATTGTTTAGATATCAGTACTACTGAAAGTGATCTACAGATTTAATGCAACCCCTATCAAAAATTCCGACTGTTTTTTTTTTTCTTTTTGTGGAAATGGAAAAGCTGATCCTTAAATTCTTACGTAATTGCAACAGGCTCCTAGTAGCCCAAACAATCTTAAAAAGGAAGGAACAATGTTGGAGAACTTGAAGTTTCTGATTTCAAAGTGTACTACAATGCTATAGTAATAAAAACATTGTAGTACTGGCATTAGGATAGATATATAGACCAGTGGAATAGAATTAAGAGTCTGGAAATAAACCCATACACTTATAGCAAGTTGATTTTTGACAAGGGTGCCAAGTCCATTCAATGGGGGAAAGAATAGCCTCTTCAACCAGTGGTGCTGGGACAACTGGATTTTTACATGCTGAAGAATGAAATTGGATCCTACCTCATACCATATACAAAAATTAACTCAAAATGAATCAATAACCTAAATAGAAGTGCTATAAGCCATAAAACTTCTAGAAGAAAACATAGGAGTAAAGCTTCAGGACCTTGGATTTGTAGATACAATACCAAAAGCACAGGCAGCAGAAGAAAAAATAGATAAATTGGACTTCATCACAATTTAAAACTTTTGTACATCAAGAGACATTATCAAGAAAGTGAAAATACAGTGCACAGATGGGAGAAAATATTTGGAAACCATATACCTGATAAGGGTTTAACATCCAGAATATATGAAGAATGCCTACCAACTTCACAACAAAAAGACAAACAACCCAATTAAAAAAAAAATAGGCAAAGTACTTGAGTAGATATTTGTCCATAGAAGATACACAAGTGGCCACGAGCACATAAAATGATACTCACCATCATTAGTCATTAGAGAAATGCAAATCAAAACCACAATGAGATACCACTTCACACGTGCTAAAAAACCAAAAAAACCAAACCTGTTGCTGTTGGGTGCATTCTGAATCATAGAAAAAAATGGAAAATAATGAGTTTTGTCCATTGTTGGTGGGAATGTAATATGATGCCGCAACTATGGGAAACAGTTTGATGGTTCCCCAAAAAGTTACCATATGGCCTATGTGAATTGAAAGCAGGTACTCAAACAAATGCTTGTAATCCAGTATTCATTGCAGCATTATTTGCAATAGTCAAAAAGTGGAAACAATCCAAGTGTCCATCAACAGATGAATGGATAAACAAAATGTGACACATACGTACAATGAAATGTTATTTTATCATGGAAAGAAATGAAGTTCGAATACATGCTACAACATGGATAGACCTTGAAAATATTATGCTAAGTGAGATGTCAGACACAAAAGGACAAATATTATATGATCCCATTTATATAAAATATCTAGAATAGACAAACACATAGAGACAGAAAGTAGATTAGTGGTTGCCATGGGCTTGCGGGAGGGGAAAAATTGCTTAATGGGTTTAGAATTTTTGTTTGGGGTGATCAAGTTTTGGAAACAGTGGAAATGGTTTGGTGGCATCATAGCCTTAAATAATTGCAAATGTTAAACGAAATAGCTGCCACTGGATTGTACACTTGAAAAATGGTTAAAATGATAAATTTTATGTTGTCTATATTTTACCACAAGAAAAAAAAAAGAAAAAAAATTGGTTGGGTGAGTGAGGCCTCAGCTGTTTAGTTGATGAACCCACAGATGTCAGTTTCTGAAGATTTTTCTTTTCTGCAACTTGGTGAGAAAGTCCATTAGGCAGCATTAGTGTGCCTTTTTTCAGTATGGCATTTTATCACTAAGCTCAGCTGTGCCTGGGGTCCTCGACTCCAGATTCTTTGATTCATCTTGTCCAGAGAGTAAATATCCAGTCTTCTTCCTGGGTGGGGGAAGGGCAGTTTGAGGAGGGGATCAGGGGATATCTACCTTTAACTGTTCCTTATACAGACTCAACCAATCACCCAATCACCTTCCCCAACCCTCATTGCTGTTCAGAGATTTCACAGTGCGTATAAACCAGCTTAATTTTTGTTGACTTCTGATAAAGGTTGAGGTTTAAGCTTACTCTGTTGTACTAAGTTAGTTTAGAACTCACCCATCAACTTCTGGCTTCTGAAATTTTGTTGGAATCTCACTTGCTATCATTGATTTTGTTCTTTGTCTTTGGAAGTTTACCCCTCTTTTTTTTTTTTTTTTTAAATCTTTTATAGTAGTTGTAATAGTTTTTGGGGAGGGAGTGGAGATTAATATGTGTATTCATCTGCCATGTTTAACTGGAAGTTCAGAATAAAATGTATCAATTATAAATATACAGATTATAATATGTGATCTTAAAGGTCAGATTCTGCTTGGAAAAAAATTAGAAAGGTTGAGTGGCATGATAGCCTTAAATAATTGCAAATGTCAAACCCAAATGTTTTCTGTTATTTACTCTTCTGAGTTTTAAAATGACAGCATCATTCTTAATTCATCTATATATTTTTATAGATTGGCTCTTAGTGGTTTTAGCATTCTCAGCTTCTAGCTTCAAACACTATACTTTTAATGATTGAATGAATCTTATGTAATTATATATACCTGTCTATATCTGTCATCTGTCTGTTCTTCTATCTATACATATTAATAAACAAAGTTGTAGTAACATTATTTAAATTAGTATAGTGCTTTAGAGTTTATAGAGAATTTTTGTGTAAATCATCTAATTTTTTTTATCAGTTAATTAAACAGATGTAACTTTTTGCTTTCATCACCTTATTCTGTCTTGGTAAACACTCATTTATCTAGTAATTATTTATTGTGAACTTGATTTTTTTTAGAAAAGTTTTTCAACCCTTATTATCAAAGTTCACTTTTGTTTTTTATTTTTTGAAATATTGAATTTTTGGTATAAGTTTATACAGCAAATTTGGTTTCCATTTAACGGTTTCTATACTTGTTGTTGAGTGACATTGGCTAAATTTTCCGCATTGTGTCAACATTCTCATTATTTCTGTTCTGGTTGTTCTGTTTCCATTAATCCAGCTTCCCTGCACCTGCCTCCCCCCTCTGGCCTTCTCGTTTTTGTTTTAGGGTAAATGTAGGCCATTTTAGTCTCATAGAGATGATTTTTTTTTTTTTTTCCTAAAGGAGCACGGTACTCATGGGTGATATTGTTTATTTTATAAGCCAATCTGTTATTTAGCTGAAAGGTGACCTCTGGGAATTGTTTCAGTTCAAAGTTTAAAGGGTATCTGAGGGCCATAGTCTTGGGGATTCCTCTAGTCTCTACCGATCCGTTAAGTCTGGGCTTTTTTAAATCATTTACTTTTGAAACCAAGATTTAAAGGTGGGAGGGAAAAACTTACAACAGATAAGACCTAGTTTAAGAAAAATATTAAAAATCCACTCTTAAATCAGATGATGTCTTTCTCAACCTCGAAAAGATTCTACTGTGTCTTTCCATTTTGCCCCTGAAAATACCTTGTGAGGAGAAAGGCTATGTAGAACATTCCTGTGAAATATTTTATAAAAGCATTTACCCAGTGAGAACTGGAATCAGCAGTATTCCCTTCCTTTCTTACTAATTGAGGGCTTGCTGAGTGGGATAAAATTTTATCATGTTAAAAGTTTAGTGGTCTTTTTATGGTACATTGTTGATGTCTTCAAATAATATGAAAAATACCATTGCTTGTCTTTTTCCTTGGCCCTTTCACAGTTGAGCCCCATATCTGGTTTGTTTACGTGTGCTTTGTTTGCCTGAGCAAACAGTTGAGGCTGAGACAAGAGTCAAAGCAAATCAGAAGAGTAACACGGGACATTAATTGGTCATAGCATCAGAGAAGGGCTTTGATCCAGTACAGACTGAAGATTTTTACAGTTGATCAACTGTAGTAGGAGAGATCTTGCTTTTCCACTGTTCAACTTTTGTCTTTGTTTCCTAGTGCTGCTGTAACAGAAATACCACAAGTGGGTAGCTTTCACTCACTGCTGTTGAGTCAATTCCGACACATAGTAACCTTATAGGACAGAGTAGAAGTGCCCCACAGGGTTTCCAAGGTTGTAATCTTTATGGAAGCAGAGTGCCGCATCTTTCTCCCAAGGAGTGGTTGGTGGGTTCGAACCGCCGACCTTTTGGTTAGAGGCTGAACGCTTAACCACTGTGCCATCAGGGCTTCTTGGTTGGCTTTTACGAACAGAAATTTATTTTCTCACAGTTTAGGAGGCTAGAAGTCTGAATTCAGAGCACTGGCTCTAGGGGAAGCCTCTCTGCATGCCTGCTGTGGGGGAAAATCCTTCCCGAACTGGCCATCTTTGGAGGTCCTGGGTTTGTAGACCAGTCTGTCTCTGTCATCTTCAGAGAGTGTCAGTCTTCCCCCGGGTCTGCTTTCTGCTGTGCCTAATCTGCTCTTTTACATCTCAGAAGTGATTGGTTTAAGACACACCCTACCTGTTAATGGTCTCATTGACATAATAGTGAAAACCCTATTCCCAAATGGGATTACATCCACCAGTATAGGGGTTGGGATTTACAACACGTTTTTTGGTTCAGTTCATAACAGCTTTATTGCTCTAAGGTCATTATAATCTCCTCTCTTTCATTTATTCATTTCTGTGGCTTTTTTTCTCCTTTAAAACTTTTTCCCTACCAATGATTTGAAAATCAGTCTTAAATCAGAAGCTCTAGTAAAACACATTAAAACGTAGCATTATTATTCTTGAAACTAACAGTCATTAATAGCTCCTTTCCATTACTCAATAACCTTTTCAGAATAATTACTTTCATATTAAATCATGTCAGTGATGGGAGGTGGTGATTAGGTATCTATTACATAGAGCTGAATAGGATTTAGAAATAATATTCTAACATAGGTTTTGGAGCACATTGCCCATCCTTTATATTCCTGTCTGTAATGAATTCTCAAAGTCTGTTTCAGTTTTATGATTCTCTTTTTAATTTTATTGGAACCAAAGATATTAACTATAATGTATTCACGTATTTATAATTTTATCTTTGCAAAATATATTCTCATTCTCTAGTAATACTGTTTTTCTTGAAAGTCTTCTTAGATTTTTCCATCATTATCTTAAATTAACATGAAGACAGAACTCATTTCCTTTATATATATATATTTAAATTTTTATTTATAATCATAAATTTAAAGTTTTCCTGCCACTTTTTTTTTTGTTAGTTTCTTTAATTTTGTTGTTTTTTTGGGGTGGGACTCTTCTACTACCTGTCCCTTAGCAGTGGATTTAGCCTATTTTTCTTTGTTCAGTGTATACTAAGATATTTTTACTTTTTCTCTATTATTTCAACTCTATTCTTCATGACAAATTACTAGACTGAGTCCATACTAACAGAAAATGTAGCCTTTTTCCCCATAGTACTCTTAAGTTAGTACTTAATATGGACAGGACTTGGGGACTGATTGAATGTTGTTGGTGGGTGCTATGGGTTGATTTGTGTCCCCAAAAAAGATATGTTCAAGTCCTAACCCCCAGTACCTGCGAATATGACCTTATTTGGAAATAGCATTTTTATGGATATAATTAGTTAACGTGTTTTTGTTGCTATAATTAGTTCAGTTAACATGAAGTCATACCAAAATAGGGTGGGCTCTAGTCCAGTATGGGGCCCTGGTGGCACAGCGGTTAAGAGCTCAGGCTGTTAACCAAAAGGTCAGCAGTTTGAATCCACCAGCTGCTCCATGGAAACCTGGTAGGGCAGTTCTGCTCTGTCCTATATGGTTGCTCTGAGTTTGAATCGACTCCACGGCAACAGGTTTGGTTTTTTTTTTTTTATTTAGTCCAATATGACAGGTGTTCTTATAAGAAGAGGAGAATAGAAACACAGAGACACACAGGGAGAATGCCGTGTGACGATACAGAGATAGACACAGAGAGAAGACAACCATGTGAAGACAGAGGCTCAGATTGGAGTTACATTCTTATAAGTCAAGCAATACTTGGAACTGGACGCTGGAAGAGACAAGGAAGATCTTCCCCTAGAACCTTTGGAAAGAGATTGTCCCAGCTGACACCTTGAATTTGGACTTCTGGTCTCCAGAACTGTGAGAGAATACTTTTCTCTTGCATTAAGCCGGTCAGTTTATGATACTTTCTCACATCAGTCCTAGAAACAAACAGTGAGAAAGAGGAAAGTATGGAAGATAACTCTAAGCTGTTAAGAATATTAATGGAGAAAGAAAAGACAGAAGGAAAATTCAAAAATATAAGTTTATTTTTGTGGTTGTAATGGTATGGCCAGAAAGAGATATATATCAAGTAACTTAGTAAGCAAGAAACAAGTTGAGAATAGAGGGTTTGGGAATCATGTATATATTAATGACAATTGAAGCTGTACACGTGCATGAGATTCTTAAGGGGGAGATGGAAAAGAAATGAAGAATTTGAAAAGGGACCTTAGGAAATGCTTATACGGGTAGTTCCTGACTTAGGACACGTTCTGTTCTGATGACTCCATTGTCAGTCAGTTCTGATGTAAGTTGAATACCTCATTTTTTTTTTTTTTTTAGTTTTCATTATTATTTCCTTTTATTATCAGTATCTTTATCAATCCAACCTTTATTTGTCTTTGGGGGTTGCAAACATTGCATATAAACTTACAGATATATTTTAATACATACATGAAAAAAACACAAATTGTAAAAATTTATTTCGACTCTGAAGAAGAGTTAGACGACATTGGCATTTTGTCAGTTTGCAGTGATTACTCCACTTATGGTAGGTTCTGTATCATTTGGATTATCCCTGGGGATGGGGATGGCATTTCTAGTCAGAAATTATTGAGAGTTGCCTGTATGGTCCTTTTCTTTATTTCTTTAGATATTTTGTGGTAACATCTCACTGCTTCCTGAATCTGCCAGTTGACTTTAGCAAAGTGATTAGTATTTGGAACCGTGTTTTCAAGCAACTGAATCCCCTGATTTAGTTTAGAAAACTAAATCTATATGGCAGTGTTTGAACAGTAAATCATAAAATTGAACATCTGCGAGTGAACATCTGAGAATGATAACATCAGCGAATTACACACTGCAGCATTGTTTGTAGTACATATTACTAGTGGTAAGATGTACACAAAAACTAAAAAAACGGGCAGTTGGTCGTAGCTCAAATACATTGTAAGTTGGGGACTACCTGTACATAGAGAAATAGAAGAGAAGTGAGAACCAACAAAGAAGATGGAAGAAAACCCATGTTGGGGAGAACCAGGACAAGGTAGTATCACAGAAGTAAAGGGAGTTTGCGGATCAGGGATGGTAAATAGCCCTGCATACAAAAGAAGAATAGATGGGAACCAGGCAAAGAGCTACAGATTTGACATTTAGAAGTTCATTGATAGAATTTTTTCCTAAAGTATTGGGAGTAGAAGCCAGATTCCTGAAATAGGAAGTGGAGGCATTAATTGTAAAATTATGCTTTTAGAAAGGTTGACAGTAAAAATAGAGAACTCAAAGGCATAGCAAGACTGAAGGAGGTATCTCGCCAGCAGTGGGACTTCACGTCTGATGGTTGTGTAAAAGGAGCTGCTGGAGAGAGACATTGGAGATGCAGGATGGAAAGGACTGATAGAATGATGCTTCCGTTTCATACATTACTGCCTCAAATAAACCAACTTTTATATGATTGATTCCTGAGTGAGTAACACGCATTTTAGAAAGTGCTATGCTTTAACACATAAAGGCGTAAATCAGCTAGTTTAGGCTAACTGACTCTGATAACCAACAATCCCCAAATCCCAGTGGTTTAAAATAACTGTGGTATCACCAAAAACACAATAAAATTTTATTATTTAAAAAACCTATATAGATGAAATGGGCAAATTCCTAGAAAAACATAACTTATAAAAACAGACTCAAGAATAAATGGAGACCCTGATAGAACTTAACAATTTACTGAACCATGGTAGTCACTACCTCAGTCATTGAATACCTGTAGCACAAGGAAAAGTTTGTTCCTTTTGATTAAATGTGATTCATACAAGTCTGTTTTAACAATTCAATTCTTTATGTAAACCCAGTTTTATTTCTTCTAAAATAAAATATTGGATTTAAATTTTATGAAATATTAATAATTTTGGAGAGAAGAGGGTGCTATATTTGTTATATTACTTTGGGGCTTACATTTAGTGTTTTAATTTCTAAAATAAAATTTAAAAATAAATTTTTTGAAATGCAAAAAACCCAACCTAATGTATATTTCTTGTTGAATTTCCAAGTATATTATGTAATGGGTCAGCCAGGTTTTGCTTCAGTTCATTCTCACAGTAGGACACAGGCCAATAGAGCAGCAGCCCTCTTCCCCAGAATCACCAGTCACCTGGCAGAGGAAAAAGTCATGATAAATTGCACACTGGTTTTTAAAGCTTCCAGCTAGTCACTTTCACTCATACTTCATTGGTCAAATTAAGTCACATGATCAGGTTGCCTTCTGAGGGATTGGGGAGTGCAGTCCTTCCAAATACATGTCAGGAGTGCTAACTGGCATATTTATGAACATCCCTACTGGCCATCGTAGGGAGGAGTAAATTTATTTGTATTACTGTACTGAATGACAGTTATAAAAAATATAATATTTGGGTTCATTGTTATAAAAAGTTGAGCCATAGGCTTTCCTCCAGGAAAATAATCCCATATTTCAATTTTGCTCCTACAAGGAAAAGAAGATTAAATATATCTCATTTCCATTTACAATGCCACCTTCAGAAATGTAACTCCAGTTGTGCACCGGAAGTACCTAATCATGATGGTAGAGATGTGAAAGAAATACATCGAATTCTACCCAATATCATTTTAAAATGAAAACTATTAATAAAAAAAATTTAAGTAAAATTAGTAACAGACATTTTTCTTAGAACTAGTTGACTAAAGACCTTTTTCACTCCTTAAAAATTCTGGATAATTTCTTTAAAAGATGCCAAATGCTGTAAAGGAGGAAAATAGAAGATGAAGCAAAGATCTGAATTTGGCTGCACTGATCAAATTCTTGGGCTAACAGTTCATCTCACTCTAACTGTATGACCAAATCAGTTGCCTTCATGTTAATACAGACTCACGATGACCCTATGCGTGTTAGAGTAGAACTGTGCTTCATAGGGTTTTCAGTGGCTATTTTTTGGGAAGTAGATTGCCAGGCCTTTCTTCTGAGGCACCCCCGGTAGACTCAAACCTCAAACCTTTTGGTTAGCAGCTGAGCGCATTAACTGTTTGCACCACCTAGGAACTTCTCTATCTGAATAGTCGTAGTTTAAGACATGCCCTGCTGTCCCAATAGGGTACATTTTCTTTGGATAGAAGTGACCGTGTATTTTTGGTTTAACCTATATAGATTCAGTCTGCAGTTGTAGTTTATAAATGTCGTACAGGGAAGTGTTTAGCGTTCAGAGTAGGAGCTGCACTTCATTATCTCAGTTTCAAGTATCAGAGTAATCTCATGAATCTGACAGATTCTTCGCAAATGTACGTATTAGAAATCTTCAGGGAAGCATCTCAGACATTTGTAGCATTATTATTTAAATTGTAAGCCATTTTAAGTGTGGGCATGACAGGAGTAGTAATTTTATGGATTTTGAAACATTTTTCTCTTCACAGCCGACATAGATTTATCAGCAACACTTTGTTAAAAAGTGAGGCTCTGTTGCTAGCGTAGAATGCAATCAGGGTGTTATTACGGTTCTGTGACATCTGTTTCCTTGATGTTCTCTACAGTCTTTTAAGAGTCTCTCTGTAAGATTTGATTTTTCGTGCGTGTAACCCAGTTATCAGAGAATTTAAGTGAGTAAAAGGAGTCTCTCCCCATAGTACTAATAAAGTTCCGAGAACATTTAAAAAGAATTAAAATCAGATGTCAAGAAGCCTGCCAAAAAGATAAAATGGAATGTATTTTGAACACTGGGGATCTCTTGATTAAGTGCATAGTATTAATAGTTACACATCAGTTTTGTGTGTGAGAATAGGTAGAGTCTGGTTTAGTTAATAAAATAGACTTTACTGTTCTGGGAGCTGAAAAGAGATGAGTTATTTATGAAGAGGGCCTTTCTGGACAGTGTTATGTTGGGTTTAAAAAGAAGTAAGCATCGGCCAGAGCCCCACACTCATCTGTAGAACAGCTGAAATAAGACAAAATAAAAAATTTTCAAATTAAAAGCAAATAGTTGATATAAAAGCACAAGGAAAAAATTATGTTTAAAACATGTACAACCCAAGAAAAATACAAAATCTTGGTGTTACCAAAGAGTGGATTTTGTTTAGATTTTTAATAATGAGAAAATATATTGGATGGATATAAACTGGCAATATGGTGAAGTTTCATGTGGATTATGAATAATCTCAGTTTATACTACAGTGATATTCCACTGATACTCGTTAATTATTTAATTTTATGGAATATAAACTATTCTGACAGAATGAGTAACTTATCTGTTGAGTCAGTCACCTTGAATCTATAATGTTAATTTTCATATTGTACAGTATGGAGTCTTAGATATTACTATTGGATTTCAAAGACTCTGGATTAAAGAGTTGACCTGGTACTTTAAGTGGAGCCAGGGTTTAGAAATAATCTGTATATTAGTTTTATTGTAATAAGATAAAAGCTTGAATTTAGATGTTTCCCAAAGAGTGCTTGCAAATTTTATTGTGAAATTAAAAAAGATTGTCTTTTGACTTTAAATATTTAATATTTAAGCATGTAGTTTGACTAAGAGTTTAAAATATATATCTGTGGGATTTATATATACATGGTTAATAGACTTTAAGTGGACTGTAAGTAACAAGAAGTATAGCAGTGCTATTAATTGAAAAGTCTTGAATTTTACCACTGCCTGATATGTTAAAGACTGTTGTTGTCAGGTGCTGTCGAGTTGGTTCCAACTCATAGTGACCCTGTGTACAACAGAATGAAACACTGTCTGGTCCTGCGCCATCCTCACAATCGTTGTTGTGCTGGAACCCGTTGTTGCAGCCACTGTATCAGTCCATCTTGTTGAGGGTCTTCCTCTCTTTTGCTGACTGTCTACTAAGCATGATATCCTTCTCCAGGGATTGATCCCTCCTGAAAACATGTCCAAGTATGTGAGATGAAGTCTTGCCATCCTTGCCTCTAGTAATCTTCCTGGCTGTACTTCTTCCAAGACAAATTTGTTATTCTTTTGGCAGTCCATGATATATTCAACATTCTTTGCCAACACTATAATTCAGAGACGTCAATTCTTCTTCAATCTTCCTTATGTTAAAGACTAGCATCTCTAAAATCTGGCACCTAACTGTATTTGCACATCGATACTCAAAATACCTTAGAAACTGACTGATTTCTGTGTTGCTCAGGAGCACCGTAACATTCTTGTTAAACCCACCAGAGGTAGTAGTTTTGATGTGTAAGATATGTAAGATGAAGTACGTTTGATTGTTTTTACTTCTGCACACACAGAATAATGCTTTGAAATGCCTTCATTTTACCTGTGAGCTGCACTAAGTTTTTATAAATGATAGGCTCCATATGTCTGAGGATAAATTAAAAACAAAACAAAACAGTACCTTCTTCCAAAAGATTTGAAGTGGAGACTGCTATCATGTTCATTATATGGAGTCTTGGTAGAGACACAAGTAAAGATACATGATTTATGTGTGTCTTAACAGATGTGTTAGGATAACACATTGAAAAAAATATGTGTATACACACACACATATGCACACATTTACACATACATGTACACACACGTTCACATATATTACAAATATTATAATTCATATGATATTTATGTATTTATTCTTTTGTACATTCCAAATATGATAGAAATTTATGCATTTGTTTGTTCATTCGTTTAGATAGTAAACTTTAAATAGGCATCCAGACTGTGAACACATTTGTAAAAATTACTTTGGACTTAAAGAGGAACAGAAGGCTGTCTGACCGAATTTCCTTTCAACACTGTAGTAATTGTGATTTTGTGAGAGGTCTCATCTCCCTGCCTCTAATGGAGGTAGCAATCTGCTATGTGGCAGATCCCAGCAACCTGTGTATAGTGCACAGAGAGAATCTCTGTATTAGGCATGGAGCATGAGTCCAAACCCATTACACTAGGAAAGATAAAAACAACATTTACTCGTTGGTAGATTACTTCCTTCTCTGCTGTTGCTATGTCAGAGGCAGGACAGAGGGTAGCAGGGAGCTCTGTAAATATGAAATTAAAAAGAATAGCTGGAAGTCTCTATGCTGGGAGCCAAGTATACTACACCACATTCACTTCCTTTATAGAACACAGGAAAATGAAAAACATATGGGGTGACTTGTTGAGTTGATTTTTGTTCTGTTCTCTATTCTTGTTATGGATTTGTTTTCAGAATCAAACATTTTGAGTGCCTCTTGGTGGATGCATGTGGGTTTGAAAACATCACAGCATGTGGGACCCAGTAAAACATGAGTTTCATTTGTTTTCCTTGGCTTCTGTATGTCATGATCTGTTCAAGATGACAGTCTGGAAAACGGTAAATTTTAGCAAGGTCTTAGGGCTGAGTCGTGAACTTCACTTTGGTCATGATAAGAAGTCTGCTAATGAGAAGTGGACTGATATTCAACCCAGTTTTTCCATTTATGTAGTTTATATTGTTTGGTTTTATACTTTTGAGATTGGAACACCTAATCATATGTCCAGGCACATCCTGCTGCATTTTTTCTTCGTTTACTCTGTGTGACGCGCCTATTCTATTCTATTCTACCAGATGAACAGAGCGTTAGAATATATTAAGATACAGCTGTATGACGCTGTATCAGTCAGCTATTGCTATGTAATGATGCATAACAAGCAACCACAATATCTCAATGACATAAAAATAAGCATTTATTAAGCTCATGTGTCTTTGGGTCATTTGGAGGTCAGCAGAAATGGACTGGACTCATACAGGGCAACTGGCTAGAGCCACTCTGCTCCACACGTCCCTTTTCCTCCTCCTGGGACTAGTGGGCTAGGCCTGGCACGTTCTTGTATAAGACCAAACCAAACCAAACTTACTGCCCTCGAGTCAGTTCCGACACATAGCAACCCCATAGGGCTTCCAAAGCTGTATATCTGTACGAAAGCAGACTGCCACATCTTTCTCCCTCGGAGTGGCTAGTGGTTTCGAACTGCTGACCTTTCAGTTAGCGCTTGGCCGCTTTAACCACTGCACCACCAGGCTCCTTCTTACGTAAGAAGGGAAGCCCAAATCACATATGTATTCTTCAGTGTTTTGAATGGGGAGGTGTGGTGTCACATTACACACACTTACGTTCTGTTGGTCAAAGCATGTCAGATGGATAAATCCAAAGTTAAGGGGCAGAAAAATTATTCTGATTCTCTTTACTGGGAGGAATTGCAAGTCAGATGTTAAAATGCATGGATACGGGGAATGGTGAAGAACTGGGACCATCAATGTCTACCACAAGGGTATTATCTGTTTTCATGCTCTTGTCTTTGATGAGAACAGAACATATAGATAGAATGGACTGATGGAATCCAAGGATGCAGTTTACAAAGTAACTCACCCCAGTCTGTTGTAATTTCTTGATTATATATCTGTCTCCTCCTTTCACTCCCCTTATATGCTCAATAAGATAGGGACAACATCTTTTTTATTCATCATTTTATTCTTGGAGTCTAGAATAGTTCTTGGTATAGAAACTTAGCAAATATTTTTGCAGTGACTTAATGAACTTTACCTAAACCAGGTCTGTCACTCAGACAATTGAGATAACAGATTAATTGATTTGTAAACTTTTATTGGGTACTTAGCAGTATGCTTGGCAATATGATTAGCTGTTGGTTATGGTGTTGTATAAGGAATAACCTCTGGCTTCAATGAGAAGAGATAAGATATATATGCAAATGTTTATTTTTTCCATTGGTTTTTGCCACTACAGTCCTGTCTTCATGGTTCATGGAAGTGTCAAGCAAGATAAATAAGAGTGGTTTCAGTGTTAGTGAAATCATTCCTTCTTGACCAAAGATTTGAGACTATGGCACGGAGGAGCCTGATGATAAACTAACTAGATATATGTAAAAATAGTTGAACTAACATGCCCATGTTAGCCATTATAACGACTTGTTTGTTTAGCTGAAATACTACAGTTTTTCAAGAAAGAACATAACATTAGTAAAAAAAAAAACTGGTTCATCAATATCTGTATTCCTCAAATCTTTGTTTTCTCCTTTTTCAGTAGTTTCTGTCTGAGATGTCAAAAAAGCTCAGGTTGATTATATCCTAAGACTTTGATCTTATGGCTTCCTGGAGCCACCGTGCCATCTCTCTTCTTTTCATTGCCGGATTTCTTGAAGGCATTTGTTATACTTGCAGTCAGTTTCTAGTTTCTAATTCCTTAGCTCCTCCCTCCTCTGCCACCCTCCATATTCCAGGCTCTGACTCTACTCCTGGCATTGCTCAATGATGATCAAGTTCTCAATCCAGAGCCTTTTCTTAAATGCATCATCTTCTGCTGTCTGTAGTGGCTGAAACTTACTATCCCCTTAGTCTTTCATTCTGCTTATGTTTATTATCACTTATTATGTCCTCAGCACTGTGCAAGTTGCCTGGAATAAACAGATACATAAAACCCAATGGCATAGAAGGGTTTGCATGCTTAACTAGTTTATTGAGGAACTGCTAATTAGTGGGACTATGGAAATGAAACTTTTTTTTTTTTCCCCAATCGTTGCCTTCAGTCTTCTATTGAATTTTCTTTTCCCATTTCTTGATGAACTCTTGGAAAGATATCATAATTTTCTGGTCACTTTCAGTTATTGAAAATCCAATTTAGAATTTTAATCTCAAACTTGATTTAAGTCTCATTTCCTCTCTTCTGCCTGTGGCTGACTTGACCATTTGCTCTTGGGACCTGAAGTGGGAGAGAGGCCCAGAATCTGCCTTTCACACTTCATCCCACTTCCTCACCTTGGAGTGCTGTTGGGAGGGCGTGGTTTGAACTCAGCAGCTCCACCTACCCCCTCCTTCTTCTGGCATGTGTGTTTGAAGGGCGGGGCACAGCTCTCATCCTCACTTTGTTGGTGTCACTGTTTCTCTGGATGACACTGACTGACATTTGATGCTGCTCATGTGGCTAGGGTTCAGATGTGGGCTGTCTTCATCTTACGACGTCACCTTGAGATGAAAGATCCAGATCATTCAAACTCTTTCATTCCTTTGCATTCTCACCATCACAGCTCCTAATGTTGGGTCCCCTCACCAAGTAGGGAGCCCTCTAGGTGGGAGCTAGCCAGGTGGCTCAAGCCCTCCCCTCTCCCTCAGTGTACAAGAGACCGTAGGAAGCTCGCACTTCCTTTCAGCCCCATGTAGTGAAGTTCTAGTTGCCTCACTGGCCTCCCCTCTGTCCCTCTGTCCTTTCATCTCACTCTCGGTCTCTGTAACCCTATGTAGATAGGCACAGATAGAGAAGATGGTCAGGTCCACTGCCTAAGTGGACATCTCATTGGAGAACAGAATGCCAGTCTCCTCTTCCTTATGGCACCCCAACCTCTTGATACACTAGATGTGGTGGGCAGGTAAGTAAATGCACTCTTTCCTTTGACCACAAACATTGCATTCCCTAACAAGGTGGGTGACATAGCTCTTTCAAACTCCCTCTCTCCCCTTATCCTAAGTTCCCAGTTTTTATAAATAGGAGACATGTATATTGTTGGGGGGACTGTTGGGGTATAGCAGGGCAGGTTCTACAACATCTGAGTAAGACCCAGGAGGAAGACATCTAGCCCCAATTGTTGGCAACTATATAATGTGAGGTACTTAGTGCCTTTGGGTCTCACCAGTGAGTGCTAATTAGGAGCAGCAGGAAACAACCACTCAGCATCCTGTTACTCATAGAGGTAAACAAATGTACTGAAACACGAGTCACTGACAGGAATTTATACAGCAAAAGAACAAAGTACAAAGTAGAGGTGGTGATTAAATCACCTCTGTGTTTTGCTGCCACCACACTAGACTGCTGTGATCACACCACTCCTTTCTCTCAGTCTGTCTCTGTATTTTGCTCATACGATTTAGGCATTCTTCCAAGTTGTGTCTTCAGCGTTCTGTTCTCATTCCCCATTATCTTGCTGACCAACCTGACTATTCCTATAGCCTCAACTTTGACCTCTATCGAGATGACTCCAAAATGTAGCTCTTCCCTGGGCTCTGTTGCCACATTTACAATGACTTGATGTACATCCTTACTTGGATGTCTTGTCAGAACTCAAACTTAACGTTTTTCACACTGAAATATAATTTTTCCTCAAACCAACTTCTTTTCCAGTTTCCTAAATTTCTGCTTTTTCTTCTATTAATGGCATTACCATCCTTCTGACTGCCTGAACTCAAATCTTGTTATCTTTTACTCCATCTCCATTTCATCTTTCTAGTTACCAATTGCTCTGAATTAGTCCTTCCCTAAATCTTTCACATCTGTCCGTTCTTGCCTATTCCCAATGATAACCTTGTGTGAACTCACTTCTTACCTAGACTACTGTAGTCCCCTTCCCACCTGATTTCTCTGTCTTTAGTCTTCCACCACTTTGCTACACATGATCAGTGAATTAATCTGTCTGAAGCGAAGATCTAAATTTTCATTAGTGACCCCTTGGTCACGTCTTAGCCTGACATGTAAAACCATCCACTGTCGGACCACTTCTTCCTTCCCTGGTTTGGCTCCGACTGCTCCTCAACATACCTTCTGTTCTAGTCAAACTAAATTACTGCTATGTTCTAAGCAGATTCTTTTTTTTTTTAAATTTTATTGTTGTACTTTAAGTGAAAATTTACAATTTAAGTTAGTCTCTCCTATAAGAATTTATACATACATTGTTATGTGACCCTAATTGCTTTCTCTATACTGTGACAGCACCCTCCTCCTTTCCACCCCCGATTTCCTGTGTCCATTCAACCAGCTCCTAGCCCTCTCTGCCTTCTCATCTCACCTCTGGACAGGAACTGCCCATTTAATTTCATGTATCTACTTGAGCTAAGAAGCACACTCTTCACGAGTATCATTTTATGTCCCATAGTCCAGTCTAATCTTTGTCGGAAGAGCTGGCCTTGGGAATGGTTTTAGTTCTGGATTGACAGAGAGTCTGGGGACCATGCTTTCTGGGGTTCCTCCAGTCTCAGTCAGACCATTAAGTCTGGTCTTTTTACTAGAAATTGAGTTCTGCAACCCACTTTTCTCCTGCTCGATCAGGGACTCTCTGTTTTGTTCCCTGTCAGGGCAGTCATTGGTGGTAGCCGGGCACCATCTAGTTCTCCTGGTCTCAGGCTGATGCAGTCTCTGGTTTATGTGGCCCTTTCTGTCTCTTGGGCTAATAATTTCCTCGTGACTTTGGTGTTCTTCATTCTCCTTTACTCCAGGTGGGTTGGGACCAATTGATGCATCTTAAATGGCCGCTCACTAGCTTTTAAGACCCTAGATGCCACTCACCAAAGTAGGATGCAGAACATATTCTGAATAAACTTTGTTATTCTAACAGATTCTTTATTTCTCTTGGTCTTCTCTCTCTATCTCTAATTCTGCCTGCCCTTCGAACTGAACTCAAATGGATACTTATCTTAGGAAGCTGTCCTTGATACTGCTTGTTGAAAGTGATCTCTGACCACTGCTCCATTTAATTTCTCTTGGAGAAATGATTATAGTCATGTAATGAATCTTAGCTTCTCTTCCTTTGTGTGATTTCCTTTAGCATAGAGATTGAATC
Source organism: Trichechus manatus latirostris (assembly GCF_000243295.1). Lineage (NCBI taxonomy): Eukaryota > Metazoa > Chordata > Mammalia > Sirenia > Trichechidae > Trichechus > Trichechus manatus. The sequence continues at coordinate 11,555,313 of NW_004444007.1, read as the reverse complement.
TTGCATTTCCCACAGTGCTTTCACAGTTGGTGGAATGAGACATCATGTTTATGGGATCCTTATATGCCTGTCCTGTGATAGAGACTCAATACTTCTTTGTGGTGAGTGTGTGTGTGTATATATAGGTAGATATATAAATATAGATAATATATATGTGGTTTATACACATATACATATGTATAACATATGTGTGGTTTATATATGTGTATATAAACACACACGTATGTATATAAACAGCACAGTGTTAGTGCTTCTCACAGTTCTTATTGTTATCAGTATTCCATAAATGATTACAACTGTCATCTCCATCTTTTGAACAACAAATATTAGATCCACTAACTCAAAAATGTGTGGAGACTTAAAGCTCAGTGCATTCCTTGGGGAAAACAGAGAAGTCCTCAAAGTTGAAGGTAGCTGGCAGAAGTGAGAGACTTTTAGGGAAGGTGGCTGAATACAAGCAGGCTACTAAGCCCTCAGTCTTTTTGAGCAGCTGCTCAGCTCTCTGTGCTTTGTGTGTCCCTTTCTTGTGGGTGACAAGTACCAAATCTCTTAAGGCATGCAAGGGAATGAAAATGAGAGTTTGGGGTTCATGGCCTCAGCTGTTTGAATTTGTCACCCTGGTCAAATTGCACAAATTCTCTTCTCCCTTTTGCATTGTCCTTCTTGGTTTCCCACAAGAATGTGTTTTCCCTAACCTGATGGGCAAATGCATAGTTTATTTCATCACTGAATTTACTGTGAAACCAATTGTTTTCCTAATGTGTGGAACCAACGTAAACAAAACCAAGAAGCATGGTTTGTGGCTTGTTTAAAACACTCCTGCCTGTGTACTGTTCCAGCAAGCTGTCTGCTTTAGAATAGTGATCTGGCGTGTATAAGCAACCTTACAGGAAAATACGGAAGCAATTTGCCATGTTTTCTTAAAAGTAACACTACTAAAGACCAGAAGGGTGATATGCTTTATGCCCCAGATCTAAAATCGTTTTAAAACAGAAATTATGGCCATTTTCAAAGCTTAATTCTGAATTATCATTTTGTGTTTCCTTATGTGAAACAGACAGATGAAGAGATACAGCTGTAAATGTCAGGTTTGATGAGTGTGCCCAGTGTTATTAGTTAGCTTTAAATCTGCAGGCTAATGAAAAGGAAAGAGATATGAATTATGAGACAGTAATGAAATTGCAAGGTTTAGAATGTTTAGTCTCTCCTAAATAACTGATCAATTCTTATTACACCCATCTATTTGTATTTTCTTCAAGAAGAAATGGAATCTGATGGTCAGGTTATTTCAGGCCTGTAGAAACTACATTACTTAAAAATTTCCCTAGTACACACTCATGCCATTAAAGTTGCTAATATCACACACGACTGTCCCTTAGATAACTGATCAAACCCACTTTTCTACCTTACAACCTCAGTCTCTCACCTGCTATTGTTGTGCGTGTTCCAGGGAGGGTCTCATGACCCTCACGTTGGCAGTGCAGATATAAAACCAAAAACCAAACCCATGGCCGCCGAGTTGATTCCAACTATAGCGACCCTATGGGACAGAGTAAAATCGCCCCTTAGGGTTTCCAAGGCTGTAATATTTATGGAAGCAGACTGCCACATCTTTCTCCCATGGAGCGGCTGGTAGGTTCATACCACCAACCTTTGGTTACCAGCCGAGCGCTTAACCACTGTGCCACCAGTGCTCCTGATTGCATAAATAAACCCATTGCCACCCAGTCGATTCCTATTCATAGAGACCCTATAGGACAGAGTAGAACTGCCCCATTGCATAAATGGGGGAGGGTATGTGTTTGTGCTGGTTTGGTTCAGTATTTCTTTCACAGATTTTCTGCCTCCCCAACAACACCTGGAGTTTAACAACTAGGCATTCAGCAACGTATATTTTAAATTCTGTTTACTGAGATTTATGTGTGTACCAGTGGGTTACAGAAGTCAGAATTACCTACAGGATTATAACTCATGAGCGGATCTTTCTGAAATATTTGTACCTTGATTTATGTTTTTATTAGTTTCTTCCTGTTTTTTATTTCATCCATTAATTTTTTCATTATAAGAGAAGTACAAGCTCATTGTATAAAATTTGGAAAATATAGTATAGTATGTAATAGAAAAAACTACTCATAGTCTCACCAAAGAGAGAGATCATTGTTAAGGTTTTGGCATATTACCTTCAAATAGCTATAAATTTTTTCTTTGCCCAGTTAAGATCACACTGTAATATTCTGTTTTGTGCCTTGTATTTCAAATAATATCATATTATACACACTGCCTACCTAAGTCATTAAATGCTCTTTATAAAATAAATTTTAGTGCCTGCAAAATTGCGTAATATTAGATGGACCGTATGAAATGGCTGACCTTTGACCTACATTTCACATGGTTCAGCTTCCTGTATTACTCTACTAATTTTGTGCATTAAGATTTTTCAGATCTTTCATTATTGTTGAAAATGCTCTCACTAATAACTTTGTGCCTAAATCCTGGTCTGCATTTTTTTCTCCTTGTGAACAGATCATTAGAAGGGGAGAACAAGCACCAATTTTATTATATCATAGTTTTACTTTCTTGAGTTCCTAATATTATATGATTCCTTTTTTCTTTTGAAGGGGGCAGAGCCAGTAGATGCTTTCAAATAGATATTTAAAGAAGACTATCTGCTTTGTATACTTTTAATTCCATATATGCAAGTAGTGCTTTTATTGCCTTTGCATATGAAAATCAACTTAATCATGTATAAAATTCTTCAGAAGCAGCCTTCGTGCCTCAGAACTCTAAGGATACTGTTTGATTATATTATGGTTTTTAAGTTGAGCAGAAGACTGTTAACTTGCTTTTCTATCTACCTTCCTTCCCTCCCTGCCTCCCTCCCTCTTTCCCTTCCCTCCTTTTCTTTGTACCTGGACGCTTAGTGAACATTTTTCATGAAATATTTGTCAGTATGTTCCTTGGCACTGGTCTGTTTTTATAGATTTTTGCATAACATATGGTGAGCCTATTTCATTTGTATATCTGTGATTTTTTCAGCCTAGGAAAGTTTTTCTTTGATGATGTCTTTTATTATTGTTTCTGTTCCAGTTGATCTGGTCTAAACACCACAATACTAGTCTGTCTCTCCAGTCTTTGGTCTATAAATGTATTTTCTTCTATCTCATTTTCCTTATCTGCTTGTTTTCTTCTGCATTATTAAATAACATCTCAAGTTTTTCTTTCATATCATTTATTATATTTTCTGAAGCATAAGTTTTGATCTTTATTGCCTCTATGCTCAATTTATTTCTATCCCTGCTTTATTAGTTTTTTTTTTTTAAATGTAATAATTTAACTACATCATTGCAGATGTCAGATGATCTTGGCTAAAAGCAGGGAATACCAGAAAGTTGTTTACCTGTGTCTTATTGACTATGCAAAGGCATTCAACTGTGTGGATCATAACAAATAACGGAGAACACTGCAAAGAATGGGAATTCCAGAACATTTAATTGTGCTCATCTGGAACCTGTTCATAAACCAAGAGGCAGTCGTTCATACAGAACAAGGGGATCTTGTGAGGTTTAAAGTCAGGAAAGGTACTTGTCAGGATTTTATCCTTTCACCATACTTTTTCAGTCTGTATGCTAAGCAAATAATCTGAGAAGCTGGACTATATGAAGAAGAACAGGGCATCAGGGCTGGAGGAAGACTCATTAACAACCTGTGATATGCAGATGACACAACCTTACTTGCTGAAAGTGAAGAGGACTTGAAGCACTTAGTGATGAAGATCAAAGACTATAGCCTTAGGTAGGGATTACACCTCAACATAAAGAAAACGAAAATCCTCACAACTGGACCAGTAAGCAACATCATGATAAACAGAGAAAAGATTGAAGTTGTCAAGGATTTAATTTTACTTGGATCTACAATCAAAACCCATGGGAGCACCAGTCAGGAAATCAGATGACGTATGCATTGGACAAATCTGCTGCAAAAGACCTCTTTAAAGTGTTAAAAAGCAAAAGTGTCACCTTGAGGACTAAGATGCACCTGACCCAAGTCAAGATCTTTTCAGTTGACTCACATGCAAGTAAAAGCTGGACAATGAATAAGGAAGACTGAAGAAGAATTGATGTCTTTGAATTATGATGTTGGTGAAGAATGTTGGATATACCATGGACTGCCAGAAGAATGAACAAATCTGTGTTGGAAGAAGTACAGTCATAATGCTCCTTAGAAACAAGGATGGTGAGACTTTGTCTCACGTACTTTGGACATGTTATCAGCAGGGACCAATTTCTGGAGAAGGATATCATCTTCGGTAAAATAGAGTGTCATTGAGAAAGAGGAAGACCCTCAACGAGATGGATTGACACAGTGGCTACAACAATGGGCTCAAGCACAGCCACAGTTGTGAGGATGGTGCAGGACTGGGCAGTGTTTCATTTTGTTATACACAGGGTCGCTATGAGTCAGAATGGACTGAGTGGCTCCTAACAATAACAAAAACAACAACATATATGTATTATATAAAGAATGTAAATATATACTATATTGTAGTGTGTGTGTGTGTATATATATATGCTTATTATATATATATATATATGAAACCAAATAACCAAACCCATTGCCATTGAGTCAATTCTGATTCGTAGCAACCTTATAGAACAGAGTAGAACTGCCTCTTAGGATTTCCAAGGAGCAGCTGGTGGATTTGAACTGCTGACCTTTTGGTCAGCAGCCAGGCTCTTAACCACCGTGCCACGAGGGCTCCATACACACACACACACACACACACACACACACACGCACAGTTCACTTTTTGAAGCCATTTTTCTTCAGTGGATGTAATTCAATTGCTGTAGTGAGAGAGAGAGAAGACGTCACGCCTCTGTAAGTTGGGTAAAAAGGTACAGCTCATTTTAGCAAAAATACCATTTTCTTCATTGCACTCTGCTTTGCCATACTGTATTACTACAATCAAATAAAGCTGCCAAACAGAGTGTGAGAAAACATGATTTTATGGAGTTGTACCGTAGCTTCGCTTTGAATCTGTGTCATAATATGTAAGTATGCTTTAATAATGCTGACTAACTTACATAGGTCTTACTGTGTGCTAGGTACTGTTTTAAGCACTTTGCATATATTACTTAATTTAATTCTCCCAGCAATCCTATGAGTCAAGTATTCTTTTCACAGTTTTACAGTTGAAGATACTGAGGCAAAGAAAAGTGAAGTAACTTGTTCAAAGTTTTATAGCTAGTAAGTGTCGGAGCTGGAATTTATAATCAGGAGTGTGGCTCCATTATCTATGCTTTTAATGATCACATTAGATAATCAAAAGCCAAAATAATGAAGTTTTTATCTTAAAATCCCAAATGTAAGTATTATTGAATCTCATTGATTTAAACACAAGGAAAGATACTTGGAGAAGTCTTTGATTGAAAAAAAGAAAAGAATGGAAAAGTTCATTTTACACAAACATGTATGCACATACACACATTTATATAAATACACACACAGACACAAATCCATGTTTCCATATGTCAGCATTAAAAAAAATGTAGCATTCCACTACAATAATCTCTGTAGTTTGTCTTTTCTGTCACATCTTTTGAAAGTAATTTTAATAATATTGCCTTTTATATATGGAAACAATCCAATTATTACCCAAATTTTACCTTTAGGTGTTTGTCCTTGTAGCAATGATAAATTGCATTGCTCATTATTTATTTTTCATACCACTTTCCATACCATCAATTGTTTGAATCTATGAGATGCATGAACAGTTTTGAATCTAGTCTTTGGCCGCAGAAGAGAGCAAAGCATACCCTGATGTTGAATTTGTAACCTTGGACATCCTCAGAAGCATTCTCTAATAGAATGAATTCTTGGGAACATATTATTTACATCTGGAAGGCAAACATTATGTAAATGTTTCTTCTTCTCACATTTGTTCAGAGAAACTCAGAATTATCTCCAGGTGGGGAAGTCTACATTTGTCAGACTATGGATATAGTAACCGGGTCTCATTTCTCAGGCTATGTAATGAGCTATGCTTCTGGTGGGGACCACTTGAGAGGGCTGTCATAGAACGGCTGCTTTTATCTTTGATGAGTCCTTCTGGATTATCAAGAATCCCTGAAATTACATCTGGAACATTCTTGATATGTTCATGTAGGCATTACACTGTAATATAAATGGTGAGGTCTGGCATGCATCTGCAAACAAAATTAACTTTAAAGCTAGAGATCCTTTTTTTTCCTGAAATTTTTTACCATTGATATCAAATTTTTTCTGATTTTTTTTTACCTTAAAAATCCAAAGAAATAACAAATACCATATTTTTATGCAAATAATGTGTGTGTCATAGTTTTTTTTTTGCCAACCACGCAACTCCCTCACATGTTATTTTTCTTGGTATGCTATGTGTTATTTAAGAAAAATATGGTACCTGAGAAAAAAGAATAATGGACTTAGTATGCAAAAATGTCCAGGAAGTGAATAAAGATTAGGAAACCTTTTGTTTCATGCATATAGAATAATGGAGTGGGAGAACTGAGATCTCTCAATTTACCGAGAAGACTAAATCACAAAGAACTGATGCAGTTTCTCTAAAGTGACATAGTCAGCAAGTGGGCCTCGGGAAGGACTTCAGTATGCTTCTTTTTTCATGACATACGATCCTTCCAGGAAGGCCTGAGAGAATACAAAGGTCCTGGCAAGAAATGCTGTCATTTTCATTCTTGTCTCTGATATTTTGCAGAGTATGGCAGATGAGGGAAATACCTATATTGCCTTCTAATTATAAAGAGTTGGGAGTGCTATAGGAATTCTTTATCTAGAAAATAGGCAAGAGGGGTTTGTATAGCAGAAGAAACTTAGATTTGGAATCAGACAGACTAGATATGAAACTGAGGCTCGCCTACTTACTACCTGTTGTGATCGTGGGTAGTTACTAACTCTTTCTGAGCCTTTGTTTTATCATTTGTAAAACGAAGATTATAATGCTTCAGGACTATTGTATTAAACACCTAGTGCAATGCTGTTCATATGGTTAAGTGCTCTTTATATGAAAATGATGTTAAAAATATAATTTTCACAGTATTAAATTTGTGTAGGAACTCATAAGCTTTATTTTTCAGTTCATGAAGCAAGGAATGTCTGGTCTGGAAGTCAGACAAGGGTTCCTAAGTACAGTACAAAGCAGAAGGGATTTGTAGTCACAGACATACAGGAACAAGGAAGCTATACTGGGCAAATTTTGTTTTGGCTGGGGGGCATTTTCTTTCCTTATTTGAGATAAAGGGGAACTTTTGAACTAGGTTAAACTGAGTAGGCAAGTTCTAATTGGTTAGCTTAGGTTTCCATTTCTGGGAGAGTCAGTTGATTGGCTTGGGTTTTGTTCCTGGGAAGGTCAGGCATCTACAACAAATAGAAATGTAGCTAGGTCTCAGTTTGCTGATGTGCGGCTCAGCATAAGTGACTCCAGTTTGGGCCTAGCATAGTCAGGGACCAGTCCCTGGAGAAGGACATCATCAAATAGAGGTAAAATAAAATGTCAGTGAAAAAGAAGACCCTCAGTGAGATGGATTGACACAGCAGCTGCAACAGTGGGCTTCATTGTGAGGATGATGCAGGACTAGGCAGTGTTTCGTTCTGTTGTTCATAGGGTCGCTGTGAGTGAGAACTGACTCCGCGGCACCTAACAACAACCACAACAACATAGTCAGCTTAACAGTGGTTATTATTATTAGCCTTTAGGTTCATTGGAAACCCTGGTGGTTGAGAGATACAGCTGCTAACCAAAAGATCAGCAGTTCGAATCCACGAGCTGCTCCTTGGAAACTCTAGAGGGCAGTTCTCTGTCCTATAGGGTCACTATGAGTCAGACTCGAGTTTGCAACGGGTTTGGTTTTGGTTTATAGGTTCGGTATAGCCCAAGGACTCCATTTACCTAATCACCAGTAAAATAATAAGCAAATATCTCCAAGTCCTGGCTGTTTTATGATACAGATAATCTTAGAAGTAAAGCTATTACAAAGTGCATAATCAAGAAAGAAGCAAAGCTATAACTTTTTCTAAAAAATAGCACTTTCTTTAAGTATAACAAGATCCTTGACTGCTCATAATACCATTTTTTTCCTACAAATCTTTGAATTTCAAAACACCAAGCATGTTTATGCCAGTGAAGATTTTCTACTGACTCATCTTCTGGGGGCCCCAGAGGGCAGAATCAGGACCAAGAGATAAGACTTCTCAGGGGACAGATTGATTCTCAACTAAAGAAAGGATTTTGGAACAGTGTGAGCTGTCTGAATAAGGAATGAGCTACCTCAGGAGGTGGTGAGTTCCTCATCTCTAAAGGGGAACCACTTGGCAGGAATATCGTGGTAGGGTTTCAAGCAATGGACAGGAAGTTGCTATGTGTGACCTCCAAGATCTCTTCTACTCTGAAATTCTGTGATTCCAGAATGTCACTTTCAGGAAGTCTTCCACTTTACAAAAGGATATACAAATGGAAATTACCTCAGTGTCTGGCTTATGACATAGAAAATAGAATACTGATTGGTCTGTTTAGGCAGCCCTGGAACTTGAAGCCCATTCAGATAGTACCTTAAGTCTTTGGGCTACTGACCACAACTTTGGAGCTAAATATAGTCTAGAAAGTACTGTTGTGTATCCGATCCTAGTCATCAGTACAGCAGACTAGCTTTTTACCTTCGTGTCTAACACTTCATTAGGCTCTGGACATGATCCTTTTGTTAGATATCAGCACAAGAATTTCATTACCTATTCAGGAAATGATGAAGAGATAAATGTTAAAAAGAATGTTTCCAAGGAAGATATTAATGGAGTGTTAATGTGTCTAACCCTCTTCCCAGAGAGGAATCCTCTAGACAAGTTTTGAATTTATGGGTGTGAGAGTTAGTCCATGCCAGTGGGCTCTTTAGCTTCATGTAGCAGCAAAGTAAATATGAATATTAATTAAAATACCTCGTACTTCCTTGTGAGCAAAATTACTTGAAAACCTCTATCTGGAACAAAGCATCTGCTTACTCAGTCATGGAAATCTAGAGTCAAGAAAACTAATGTGTGCCTCTCCTAGCTCTGAAGTGTGAGACAGTAATAACATTGTCTGCTCCAAGTTAAAGAATTATAGACAGCAACATTTTCTTCATGAAGCCGACTTCAAAGTAGACTTGTGGAAGAAGTCTTGAAAGAGTTTCTGGAGCTTAATCATTTTTAAAAGCTGCTATATGTCTTAAAGGTATTAGAAATATGGGCTTCATAAATACTTTAAGTTTAAAAAATCAATTTATCCCTACCATTTCAACTTGAACAGTGGAAATCGCAACACTATTCAGAATATTCTAGCTGTCTTATTGAAATCCAGAAGGAAAATGCACATTTGGGCGTAAGTGTTGTGCCCTCCTTGACAAATTTGCTTTTAGTTTTAGCATTTATTGCTAATGACCAAGAATGCTGTATAGTAAGTAGCATTTTTCCCCCACGTTAGAGTTGCTTAATGTTTTCACGATGCCCTTGAGAATGTGACATTCATTATAATCCTTTACTTACATAAAGATAAGAAGCTATGCTTGCTGTATCTCTGAATCATCTTTAAAATGACTGTATTTGAAATCACTTGGAGTAGGAGCAAAAGAAAAAGCACAGAGAAAGGGGAGGCAAGCTTGTAAAATGAAATGAAAGCCTTTGCATTTTTCCTATTACAAAACAACTGCTTGTTCTTCTGGGGCTTGAGGTGTGGTCAATGAATGAAAACACATGAATTTCATCTAGCAACAAAGTAAATACGAATAATAAATTTCTGTCCACTATTTGGTGTAGGTACAAACTTTTCATCATCAGTTTTTCTCTCTCATTCTTTCTGTCCTTTGCTTCTCTTTCCTCTTTTTTCTCCTTTCAAGATTTTGTGGCAGGTAGGTATGAGAAAAAAGGGTCAGAGTCCTTGATGTTGTATGATCAGGATGCTGGTGGAAACGGGGAACAGTCTGGTTGCTTCATTTATTTTAAAGCCTGCTTTAATATGTCTGTGGGCATGGCAGGGAGTCGGGAGGGGTGCGTCTCTCTTTGTCATCGTATTACTTAAGTTAATAGTCCTACAAGATAAATACGTGATAATACTAATGGTTGCATGTAATGAAAGTAGCTGGGCCAATCCCTGCTTTAAACATTCCTGACACCCAGGTAAAAGGGTTGTGGTATAATGAGCAGCGAAGGCGGTACAAAAAGGGTTTTGATAAAGCTAGGCTGATTCTGGTTGTTTTTTTTTTTTTTTTTTTTTTACAAAGACCAATGTTATAATGCTTGGAAAATGTCTGCCCTCATAGGACTTCTTAGATTCACTCTTAACAGTTTGTTTCCGATACTTTGGCTTTTTTTTTTTTTTTTTTTTTTTTTTTTGCGCTGTGACCTCTTTTGTTCTCAGAAAAGCAGCTTGAAGCTTGAAGGGCTAATAGGAAACCTTTTCGATACTATAGTACAAAAAGTTCTCAGGCTTCAAGTTTGCAATTTATCCTAACACCTGCTGGGTTAGACACCAGGGCTTTCAATCTGCCTCTAATTTTAATGGCCTTGTGGTGTGAGCTTAGTCACTTGCCCGTAAATGAGGACTCTGTGCAACTGTAATTTCAGTTTTGTTTAACAGGAGAATTTGTAAAACAGTTCTACAAATTTCACATAGTGCTATCTAACTGAATTTTGTTTTCAGCTATTACCTATGCGCTCCTAGTGCTTTATCAATCTGCTAGAGATGTTGAGAAAAGCAGGAGCGCTTCTTCATCGGAAAAACTGCATAATCTTTTACCATGTGCATCACATATTTTACTTTAAAATGATTATATTGATTTTTAAAAATGAAGACTATCTTAATTAAGCACAGTTATATAGCTGATGTGATCAGTATAATCATAACATTTTACCTTCTTGAGTTCCTTTATTTAATGATGAACAAAACTTACTCTCTTGCACATACCTCCTGCTTTTTACTTTACACAAACAATTTAAAACAATAAAATAACCTTGAAAATAGTATAGTATACTCTGCTTGGACATTTAGCAATTGTTCTCTACTTTAGAAAGCTATTGCATGGAAATTCAGTCTGTGTTAATCAGTTTCATCTGTGTTTCGTGAAGGTAAATGATATTTTACTGAACTATTAAATTTAATTTCAGGATAAAACCAAATAGTGACTATTTGGAGTAGGGGGTTCTATGGATGGAACTCTGGTCTGTGAAACCCCTGAAACTGAATGTAAAATGATATATGTATGTAAATATTCTGGGGAGCAAGTCCTGGCCCCATCCTTACCTCCAAATGCATATGCTATTCAAGAACCAGAGGATTCACATAAAGTAGATGGGCTGACAAAACTTTGGTGGGCTGGTGAAAAGCTTTAAGGATTTATTTCTAAGAGAGCTGTGATTTAATGACGATGAAGCTAGTGAAGAAGCAGTTCTTGATGAGCTCCCCTTATTCAACACACACCTTCCAAAAGGCCTTTGCAGAAACCTGAGTTGCAAATAGTGATAGGAATTATGACATTATATGTCCAGTTCTACTTTTCCTTCTAAAAAATGTGTGTGTATGTATATATAAATGTCATAAACGTGTATATCGAAGCATTGTTTTAGTAGTATATTTTACAAGTATTAAAAAATTAGATAACCAATGTTTTATTTTGTCATTGAGAATTTAAATAACTTGCAAAAACTGCTTTGATTTTTTTAAAACAACAGACTTTTATGATATTATTTCAAAGAGATCTTCAAACTTTAAAAATATAGATTTGAATGAAGCTCATTTTATAAACCTCTTGGCAGAAACCCCATTAATATAGTTTTTTTAAAAAATCTTCAAATCAAAGTCCTCTGTATAATCATCACTATCATCATCATCATTCTCACCATCATTATTGCCACCATCTGTGCCAGGCACTGTTCTGAATACTTTTCACGCATTAATTCTTTTAATTATTATAACAATCCTATGCAGTCGGTATTACTGTTATTCCTATTTTATAGATTAAAAAAACTGAAGCAAAGAGAAGTTAATTAACTCACCTGATATGCTTTTGATATAATATTTGAATGAATGATTAAACTTCACTATCTTTCTGGCTTTTCTTTATATCTGGTCACTAGAGCTGGAGAATTAAAAGCCTCAACATGTATGCATTTGACATCTAAGGCTTCAGAGCCAAAATTATTTCCGTTGTCAGCTTTGTATTTTGAGGCCACTTTGGCAATGTGGCCAAAGACCTTAGATTATGGTCATTTGTGTGTACTTACTAATTAACTTTCATCTACATGGAGTTTGTTTACATTTTAATCTTCCTAAATTTCCTGTTCTCTGAATAAATTCTGAGAGCAAGATATTACACACACACTAAAATGAAATCTTCACTCTAACAACGAATATTCCTATCTATCATATTTATACCTCTAACAACACTTATACTAAGAGCAGAGCATTAACAGTTTACCGAAACCATGTGGTGCTCACAGCATTGCAGCGTCTGTTTGACAAAAGCCCTAGAACACAATAATTAAAATATGCAAATCTCTTCATAATGGTCTGTGATTTTAGTCTTTGCCCATGGAAAAGTCCATGTTGATTTCAGATGTGAAGCATTTTCATTAACTTTTAGTTGTTGGTTGAATAAGAAGAAACATACACAGATCTTGGTAAAATCTCTATTGAAAAGTAAATAACATTCTGATAAATAAACCGTTTTCTAGTAAGTTTCCGAGGATCCAAACACTACAGAAGACTGCATTAATAAAAATACAACTTCAAAAACGTCAAATTAATTTTATGGAAGATTTGAATAAAAAAATCTATGTTTGTGACATAGAAAGTAATCAATAAGACAAATGTTTCTTATATACTTTTGTGACTGGTGGTTTCAAATAATGAGATTCATAAAACAAATTGAGGTCCATGATTGCATATTCACATGGAAACCACCTATGTCTACCCTAGCATGTAAGGGTTCTATCAGGGAGTTTGGTTTCTGAAATCCAAAGAAATTGAAGTGAGGAGCAAATGTTTGGGATCACGAATGCATATCAGAGGTCTCAGATGACCATGGTGTCATGGGATGGAAGCGACATGCATAGCTGAATGGCACAAGGCTTTGAAATCCACAGCCTGGGGGGAGCTGCCCGAACAGCTGTTGTATCAGGTGCAGTGGGGGGAGGGGAGGACAGTTAAGGCAGGTTGTTTGGAAGGCTGTGTATGACTCAATAGAGGATGTGCTGCTTTTGCCAGTTTGGAAGAATCTCAGAGATGTTTATTTAATATGGTGGGACACAGGTGGTGGCCGTCACCTTGAAGGTCCCCTGTCATTGGTAGCAGATGCTTTGCTGTGTCTTCAAACTAGGAAGTGAGGACATGATTTCCTGAATTGTCTCCGGTGACAGATGAAACTTGGAAAAATGTTTTAGGGCAACTTTCTTTTTTTAATGCAAGTCTAACATGGTTAAATGAATGTATTCCTTAATGTTACTTGTTTGAGTGATTAATATCCTGCAGTCCTATAAAGGCTTTATGTCACTAAAACACTATTATGTACAAGATTCCATTTGATTGGAACCTCACAGAATTCCTGGGAGGTAGGTTGGCTAGATACTACAAAATCTGTTTTTCAGATGAGGAAACTGAGGCTTAGATTAGACAGTTTGTCCTCAGCCTCATCGTAGCTAACAGACGCAAGGGTGGGTATGAATCTGAATCATTTGGCTCCATATTCGGTGCTCTTTCTACCATACTAGGCTCTCTCTAGTCAGAAAGTTCTGGTTATTGCTTTTCCCTGTATGCTGCAATAATCAGGCTAAAGGATCGTGTTTTAAAAAACAATCTCTGGGCCCACAATTAATAACTACCTAACACAGTTGAAAAAGTTTTGAGTTTTGATACTTTAGGAGAAAGGTGCCTGGCGTATCCCACTTTTAAGGAATGTTTCAGATGTTTGAGTTTGTTATATCTTATTTGAATAATTGGCATAGACATGTACATAAGAGGGGTATAAACGGCCAGAATGGTAAAAAGAAACTTATTTAAATAGATAATTGAATTAGGGCGAGGAATTAAAGTCAAGTCCCCACGATTCATAAATATCAGTCTGTATTTAAGCTTAGTATCATGGATGAAAATAGATACTTTACTCATGTTTAATTCACCTAATCATTTTGAAGCGTAACATTTAAAGCACTACTCAGTTGTTTATAAAGCAGCAGTTTATGACTGTTTAGGCCAGCTTTACCTTTCACAGCCTTTCCTCCTGAGATTAACATGTTTCTCCACTCTTTCGCATCATTTCTATAGCTAATTTTGGTAACAGGTAGTCTGTAGTCACTGATGTTTGCTGTAGAGCCACCCATAGAAGCAGATATAACTGGGATCGTAATTACACAATGAATCACGTTATCTGGTAAATCATACTGTCAGGTTTTAAATTATTCAGAAATGTTTTTGTTGTGAGCTCTGGCACATCCTCATTAGCATGGAGCTGGTCAGTCAGTCAGGCTGAATCAATCATGCAGGGAACATTCGTGTCCTGCCAGGCTTGTCACCTCCTGTTAACTCACAAGATAAACTTGGCCTGTAACTCATCTTGGCTGGAAAGAGTGTAGGCTGTATTGATAGCAGATGGTGCCCAGTGCATTTTATTTAAAGATTCAGCATCAAAAGTGGAGGAATAGGGTCTGGGATTTGGGTGGGTTCAAGGAGAAGGCCTGTTGGAATAAAGTTTTGTAGCTCACATTGGCCCCTGGAATAATATAAGATTCTCCTGTTTAATGTTCTTGAGTAGAGCTTTTTACCAACAGTCTCCAAATGCAGCCTTGGATGGATGATTCCCCAGGCTGCTGTTCAGGTTTTGTTTACAGTACATCTTAAGCCCTCAACATTTTCCTCCTCAGCCCTTCTCTCTCTACAGACGATGAAATTGAGGCTTTGAGAGGAATGTGTCCAAGTAACACAGCTAGGTAGTGACAGATGGGGCTTCTAACCTAGGCCAATACAGACTCCACCACGTGCCATCTCTTGTCATCACAAGGGAGAATGTTGATTTCCAATTTAGAAACTTGATTTGTTTGTTTGCGTATTTGTTCCTACTGTTTGACCCCAGATAAGAAACCCGTGAGAGTCCCTGGGTGATGCATATTGCTAACTGAAAGGCTAGTGGTTTGAGTCCACCCAGAGGCACCATGGAAGAAAGGTCTGGTGAGCTACTTCTGAATAATCAGCCGTTGAAACCCTATGGAACTTTGACACACATGGGGTTGCTATGAGTCGGAGTTGACTTGACAGCAACTGGTATTGGTAGGAAATATACATATATAGATACCCCACCTAAATTAGTTTCCTGGCATTGCTGTAACAACTTACCTCAAATTCAGGTGGCTTAACACAACAGGAATTTATTCTCTCACGGTTCTGGAGGCTAGAAGCCCAAATTCAGGGTGTGGTATCAGGAGGGCCACACTTTCTTTGTAGGCTCTAGGGCAGAATCCTTCCTTGTGTCCTCTAGCTTCCAGTGGGTCAGGCATTCCTTGGCTTGTGGCAACCATGGCTTTCATACATGGCCTTCTCCCCTGGGGTTCTTGTCCTCTGTGTTTTCTCGTCTTCTTATAAAGATACTTGTCCCTGGATTTAGGGTCTACTTGGTTAGTCCAGGATGATCTCACCTCAAGATTCTTCACTTAACTACATCTGCTAAGATCTTGTTTCCAAATAAAGTCACATTTACAGGTGCTGGGGGTGAAGATTTGTATTTTTTTGGGGGAGGGGAAGGCACAATTCAACCCACTATATCATCCTTACAAACTAATTGTCGTTGAGTCCATTCTGACTCATGGCGACTCTGTTTTCAATGACTGCTTTTACATCCTTCTTCTGAGGTGCCTCTGGATGGACTCAAACCTCCATCCTTTTGGGTAGCAGCTACACGCTTAACCATTTGCACCACCCAGGAACTCCATACCATCCTTAGACTATCCTAATTCAATCAGCACTCTACTCTTTTTACAAGAACTTTCTCATTTTTACTTTTTTTCATTCCAGCCTGTATTTATTGGTCCTTTGTAGTCTTTGGGTGAATCATTAATAATTAGGGTTTTCCATGGATTCGACAAATCAAGTCCGCTCTCCGGATTCTGTGTGAGCTCCTTGAGGACAGGGACTGTATATTACATCTTTGTAGCTTCAGTTGTTGGCCCTGGTAGATGTCCAGTAAATGTTTCTTAAATAGATGAATGACTGTGTGACCATTAGTAGAACTTTTCAAACATTTACGATCTATTACACTATTCTCTAATGCAGTTACATCAAATAGCATCTTCACTATGTAGATCGACTCTTACTGAAAAGGACATTTGGTAGGTCATGAAGTATTAGCTCAAAATAATTTTAAATAAGTTGGAAAATACTGACACCGTGGGTACCTTATAAGGATGTGGGAAAAACTTATATGGAACTAGACATCTATAGCTCTTCATTAGACAGGACTTAACCTGTATTTTCAACTCTGCCTTGCTATTTTATGTGGTCTTAGCTATTTCTATTGAAGTATTTTATTCTCAGAATAATTGAGACTGATTATTTCTAAAAATTAAATACTTGGGAAGAAATGGATAAATAAAACCTCATGTTTTGTGATGTAGATTGAATTAATGTACTAGCAGGGAAATATTTAATCTTATGGGGAGAAAAAAGTCACATTTAAAAAAATATAACCACAGTTGTGTGTTTTGTATGAAGAACTCTTATTGGAATGCTGTATAGTTCATCAATATTGTGGTTGAGTTAAACAAGATTCCCCTGGACTTACATTAATACAAAACTAGGTGAATAATGATTACTTCATAGACTGTTTATCGAGTGGTGTAGATTTGTTCCCAGGGCCCCAGTTTTCAAATTAAAATGTATTAGCTACATAAAAACCTAGGTTTGGATTTGGTGTAAACTATTTGCTTTGTAATGCTAGAAACTTGATGTCATTTCTCATGACCTTGACAGTGAGCAAAAACTCCTGGAAGCTTCTATGTCTTTTTCTGGCAGTAGAGTTTAACACTCAACTAAAATGATGGTCTGTATGAATGAAAGGCAAATTGGTAGCTTTGTGTTAGAACAACCAATGATATTGCTATTTTGATTGCCTCCTCTTCACCTATTGGTGAAGGAAGGATTTCCACCCTAGGGTTGTGGATGTGGCATAACATAACAACACTCGACACTGGACAGATGGGATCCACAGAAGTTTATTAGTCTTACATAGGGGGAGGAGGACACTGCACACTACGAAGGGCCACAGAGGGGTTGTATTTGCCGACAGAGTGAGCAGGCAGTGGCTGTGTCAGGCAGGCTTTATAGTATCAAGAGGGAGGGGCCCTCCCTGGTTGCCATAGGAGGCTGTGATTCACTTGTTTGAATGATTTCAAAGGATAGTGAGGAACTGAAAAGCAGGAAGTGCACTTGGTTCCCTTGACAAGGAGGGTTGCTTGGTTAGGGGACCTTATCCTTGAGAGCAGAATGGGGAGGGAAACTTGTTATCAGGCCATTCAGGGTTCCCCTAGTTCCACCAGATGTCTAGGAAGCACATAATATTTGGCCTTAATTTTATGCCTTATACTCCAATGTCCACTTGTGATTCACAGACTTGTAGTGTTTTTAGGTATAGAACTGAACTCATTTGTTATAAATATCAGAGACTCCAATGATGATAAATTTTCACTTGTAGTCTATGGACTGAATTTAGAAATTGCCCTAAAGGTCATATTTTACATGTGCTAGCACCTCTCTCAACTTTTAGCATTTAATCCGTATAAAATTAGGGAATAATGCAATTCTGAATAAATAAAAATTATATCTGACAGTGATTAAATTTTTGAGTTTATTGATGATTTATTTTAAACTGAATATAATTATTGACTGTCTTAGTCATCTAGTGCTGCTATAACAGAAATACCACAAGTGGATGGTTTTAACGAAGAGAAGTTTATTTCCTCACAGTCAAAGTAGGCTAAAAGTCCAAATTCAGGGCATCAGCTCCAGGGGAAGGCTTTTTCTCTTTGTCAGCCTTCTCTTCGGT
>NW_004444007.1:11535448-11537109 GCF_000243295.1 Trichechus manatus latirostris | reverse complement strand
CTAATGATGTGTCTAAAGCAAGCAGGACAAAGTCTCATCATCCTGGCTTCTAAGGAGCATTCTGGTTGTATTTCTTCGACTGATTTGTGCATTCTCTTGGCAGTCCATGGTTGTTTATACCACTGAATTACGGTAAAAAAAAACTCAAATTTTATCCTTAGAGAGGAAATCTTGATTTTTGTATTCTAATCGGACAAAAGGGAGTTCAGTCGTTAGTTGGAGAATTGACATGGTTTGTGGCAAAGTGGTATAATTAAGATAGATTATAATCAAGATGGATTGTGGCAGAGGGGTCACTTAGAACTACAGGAGGCAAGAAGGATCAGATTGTGATCAGGACGGGACTTGTAGAAAGGCTTGAATCAGTTATATTTGTCTTCAGGTCCCAACTTAGACATTACTTCTCAAGGACTCCTTTCCTTCCTCCACTCCCACCCCTTGGGTTTGTATCCTTGTCATGTGCCTGTTATTTTATCACATTTTATTGTGTTTGCTTGCTTAACCATCTGTTTCTTTTGCTGATTCTGAGCTCCGAGAGGGCAAAGACTGTAACTCTATTGCCTACTGTTTTTATCCCCATCTCTTGGCACAGTGCTTGGCACAGTAGATATTTGTTGAAAAGTGAATGGAGGAAGAAAGAAGTGAGGTTTCAGTAGCAGGGAATGTTCTTGGTGAGCCCAGTAGGCAGATTGCTCCCATGTAATCTCAGCCTTCCAGAGCTGGTGGCTCAGGTGACCTGCAAAACATACTTAAAGTACATGGAACCATTGTGTGGAGGTCCTGATCCCTTGAGAATTCTCGCCTTCCATGCGGGAGACCAGGGTTCGATTCCTGGCCAGTGCACCTCATGCACAGCCACCACTGTCTGTCATTGGAGGCTTGTGTGTTGCTATGATGCTGAATAGGTTACAGCTGAGCTCCAGATTAGGAAGAAAGGCCTGGCAATCTACTTCTGAAAAATCAGCCAATGAAACCCCTATGGGTTACAACAGTACAATTCCATTGTGCTTGGGTTCGCCATGAGTTGGTGGCTGACTCCATGTCAGCTAAGAAAACAACAAATCCCTTGAGGGGAAACTGTTTATCAAAACTTCCTGTTAGGCCCCATTTCCCTGGGATGCCTCTAGCTCCACATCAACATGAAGGTCCATATCTTCTGTAGAAATTGGTCTTTAAATAAAGGCCTTAGGTAACTCCACACCATTGGTGTCTTGTAGAGCACAGTCAGGGGAGTGACAGGGGTCTTGGTAGAGGAGTCCTGGATATTGATCATCTGCAGAAAACAGATTATCTTTCTCTGTACACTTTCAAGGTGTGCGACCATTATTTATTGTACAAACTAAGGTTGAACACCAATGATGTGTCATATGTTAAGTACTGGTGAATAAAGGTCACAGACCTTACCTTGGTCAAAGTGAATAAAATGCAGCCCTTAACTTGGAAAAACTCAGGGAGAAACAAATGTGTAAGCAAATTGCTATGATATAGGTGTTTTCAACATTATATCCAGAACACTTAATTGTGTTCATTAGGAACCTGTACATATCCTAAGAGGCAGTTGTTCGAACAGAACAAAGGGATACTGTGTGGTTTAAAGTTAGGAAAGGTGTGCGTCAGGGTTGTATCCTTTCACCATACTTATTTAATCTGTATGTTGAGCA
>NW_004444007.1:11533469-11534356 GCF_000243295.1 Trichechus manatus latirostris | reverse complement strand
AATCATGGCCTAGCCAAATAGATACACACATTTTTGGGGGGACATTATTTAAACCATGACATTGACATACAGTGACACCTGTGAGAACTGGAACTCGAAGGGACTGCCTTGTTTTTCTGGGTCTCGCAGAGTTTCTGCCTTTGACAGGTTGCAGCTTACCACTTTTCTCTGTCACTATTAGTGGAAAATATTTACATTTTCCTTCTCTGACAGATTTCCACCTTCCACAGGTCCCAGATTTCGCCGGTTTTACTGTATTTTGTAACAAACTGAATCCTTACTGTGAAAATTTCTGTAATTGATTATCCTTTACATTGGTATTTTTGCTAGTGCAGATTTGGTGGCTCATAGAGATCCTTAGAAGCAATCACTTTGAACTCCCTGCTAAAAAAGAGTGTAAGTTTGCATGTCCTCATCTATAGTAATATTACATACCTCTTTAATGGAATTTAATACATCCAATAATATTTCCCATATTAAAGCAGATAGATAGGACTCTAACAGAAGGGTATTTAATTTATCCAAAAATCTCTTGCGTCTTGCTGCATGACTTTTACCATGTCCAATTTTAAGAAGAACCTTGGCAACTTCCAGCAGTGCCTTCCTGAGGATGAAGCTTTTCTGCACTGAAAGGCCCTGGATGCAGCGCTCACTCACTGTAAGGTATTTTAAATGCTTAAGTATGGCATTTTATTTTTAAGTATTTGCATAACACCTTGTATTTGTAGCTTGCTGACCAATCAATCATGTTTACTGTTTATCTTATAATGATTTTTCCTGGATGTAGATTTGATTCGTTTTTCCCATTCAATCAACAGAAGGAGGAGTAGTTGATTTAAAGGCCCACAAAGCATTGTATTGCAGTTCTCAGTCTTAAGAGTTCCTGT
>NW_004444007.1:11496901-11533369 GCF_000243295.1 Trichechus manatus latirostris | reverse complement strand
TGGGCAAATCTTCTGCAAAAGCCTCTTTAAAGTATTAAAAAGTAAAGATGTCACTAAGGTGCACCTGACCCAAGCCATGGTGTTTTCAATCGCCTCATATGCATGTGAAAGCTGGACAGTGAATAAGAAAGACTGAAGAAGAATTGATGCATTGGAATTATGGTGTTGGCAAAGAATATTGAATATACTATGGACTGCGAAAAGAACGAACAGATCTTTCTTGGAAGAAGTACAGCCAGAATGCTCCTTAGAAGTAAGGATGGTGAGACTTTGTCTCATATACTTGGGACATGTTAGCAGGAGGGACCAGTCCCTGGAGAAGGACATCATGCTTGGTAAAGTAGAGGGTCAGTGATAAAGTGGAAGGCCCTCAACGAGATGGATTGACACAGTGGCTGCAACAATGGGCTCAAGTGTAACAGTGATAGTGAGCATGGCGCTGGACTGGACAGTGTTTTGTTCTGCTATACATAGGAATCGACTCGACAGTACCTAACAGCAACATCCCACCATTCACTCTCTATTTTAATGACAGAAAATAAAAATTACCCGTCATACTCAATTTTTATACATCAGCTAGTTGAGACAAGAGATGAGAACTCTGGATTGAAAGTCAGGAGGAACCATTTCTCCTAGTTGTACCGGAGCTCTAAGTTGGCTTTGTGCCTGACTGGAACCTCTAGGATGCATCCTTCTGCTACCGTTCAGCCATCCAGTTTTACTGGAAAGAGGTAGAGCTCAGAGTACATTAGATTAAGTCTTGTTAGTAGGATTTGCATTCATTCATTCAGTCAATAATTAGTTCCTGAGCACTGTGCCAGGCACTAGTGATAGTTCAATGGGGAAGATAAACAGAGTCATTTCCCTCATGGAGCTAGTCTAGTGTTCTGTGAACAGTGCCTGGCATATACTGACAGTTGATGGAGGATCTGGAGGACAACATGCAGTGTCCAAGGGACTACTCCCATGTGAAATGGTCATAGAAGAATGACTGGGTCAGTTAGGTCTGCAGGAGCTATCGCAAATCAGACCTCGACACCAGGAGTGAGGGAAAATATATTCTTATTAATTAAAAACAAACAAACTTCTATCACATGTTGGCCATTTCTGCATATGATTGTTTAGAACAAGTGAATATACCACTGCCGTATATTCATTTTAAAGAATCTTGTCTAGTTCAAGTGAAAAATGAGCTGATACTCCTTCTGTGTTTTCCTCTCCACCTACCATCCCATAACCTCTCTCCCCTACATATATTGAGAGGCTGCCATTGACACGTATAACCTGAATTGAAGTAGACAGGAGTTTAAATACTCCTGCTACTCAGGAGGCAAATGGATATATATTTTTAATCAGAAAAACATTTACGCGTGCACATACAGCAAGGTGTTAAAAACCCTAAAAGGATATGTGACTTGCATAGTTTGTATTGAACTGTGGTAAATTCGGAGTCCTGGTGGTGCAGTGGTTAACCATTAGGCTGCTAACTAAAAGGCTGGCAGTTCGAATCCACCAGCAGTCCCTTGGAAACCCTGTGGGGCAGTTCTGCTCTATCCTATAGGGTTGCTATGAGTTGGAATTGACTCGACGGCAGCAGGTTTGCGGGTAGTAAATTCATTTGTCTTCTTGTACTAAATAGCTTGTGAGAACTGTTTATCATAGAGTGTTTTTAGAAGGACCTGATATGGATTTTCTATTTTAAGAACTTTAATTTTTAACATATAAATAACATTTTGTCTGTCATCTTCATCTTTTCTATCAGGGAATTGTCTTTTCATTCTAATGAATAAAATATCATGAAAATACATATAGAATACTTGTTTAATTTCCTCCTTACTTGAATTTTTTCCTATAGAAAATAATAAAGTATTCATTCAGCAAATTTTATGGAGCATCCTCAGTTCAGATTAGTTCTATAACATACTGATTTTCCTTTGAGCTAATGTTCCTAGCTAGAAACAGCAAACTTTATTTCAATAGTTATTTTACTGGCTTATACGACAGTATGAAGGTTAATTCATCTATTACACATAACAGACTTCATATAAATGAAGAATAACATAGTTTTCAAATAACATGGTCTCGTAGCATCTTAAATACTGAATTCTCTAATTCTTGTGGGTAATTAGATAATACCAGCCTAACTATTATAGGGTCACTGTGGTTGGAATCGACTTGACAGCAACAGGTTTGTTTTGTCGTTGTTGTTGTTGTGAAGAGACCTGCTATGTAATAAAGTATAAAATGTTTTGATTTGTCTCTTTTATTCCTTTTCCCTTTGGTAGGAAAAACAACAAATATTCATGTGACTTTAGGTAAACTTTTAAATACAAATCCAAATAAATTGGTTAAGTAAAAGGTACACTTCATCGCATTATGATGGAAATAGGTTGTTATCTAGATAATTTTGGACTGTTCAGCCTTAAATAGAATCTCTAGAACTGTGATGGAGTCTGATCAACTCAGCCAAAATGGTGCAACTCAGTCTAAATATCTATTTAGAAAATTCATTTATTCAGCTGTCATTGAACACATATATTAAGCATTATGTAGACAATATATATACATATGAAAGCTGGACAATGAATAAGGAAGACCAAAGAGGAAATTATGCCTTTGAATTATGGTGTTGGCAAAGAATATTGAATATACCATGGACTGCCAAAAGAACAAACAAATGCTTCTTGGCAGAAGTACCGCCAGAATGCTTCTTAGAAGTGAGGATGGGGAGACTTCGTCTCACATACTTTGAACATGTTATTAGGAGGGATCAGTCCCTGGAGAAGGGCAGCATGCTTGGTAAAGTTGAGGGTCAGTGAAAAAGAGGAAGACCTTCAACAAGATGAGTTGACACAGTGGCTGCAACAGTGGGCTAAAGCATAACAGCGATCACGAGAGGATGGCGCAGGACGGGGCAGTGTTTCGTTCTGTTGTACATAGGGTCACTATGAGTTGGAGGCGACTAGATGACACCTATCAACAACATGTATGTACACACACAGATAATTAAGACATGGTCTCTGCCCTCAAAGAGTATGTAGACTAGAGCAGGTGGATGAGAAAGGAAGATAAATATGAGTGTCATAACATAGGTGAACACATTACTATGACAAGGTTGCTGACCATTCCTGGCTAAATTAGAGAAGCCTAGATGAGGAAGGCTGCCAGGCTGAGAGAGGGGGAGGGGAGGGAATTTTAAGCAAAGTAAATTATGTGTACAGGGCAGGATTTATTAAGGAACTCAGATGGTCAGAAATGAGGCTTTGTATGTGGCTGGAATGAAGTGGCATAGTCGATGAGGCTGGGAATAAATTTGTATAAGGCCATTTATGCCAAGTTAAAGAATGAAAATGTATCCTGTTGAGAGTAGGGAACATGTAGAAACTTCTAAATACGAGGATGACATTATCATATTGTTAGCAAGATAATTTTCAGAATGATGTGGAGGAAGGCGAGGTTGGGGAGAGTAGACGAGACGTGCAATAATGCTGGTGAGAGATGCCAAGAGAGTTGCTAGGCCACTCGGTGTGGCCGTGGAGAACAGCAAATGTGGACGTTCCAATGAATTCACATCAAAGTTGGGTATAAAGAGATTCTAAGAAATGTAGTTTAAAAACATTTGGCTCTCTCCAGGATGGCTAATGTTTCATAAGCTTGTGATACTTTCTGAGTCAAATTCTGGAGTGGTTTGAATCACACAGCTTGGTTTAGTTTTGTCTGGTTCCAGATTACATTTTTGGCACAGCACTGAAGTAGCCTCTCCTGCAAGGAAACGTTAATATGTAATAGCTCCTGAGAGTCATATATGTCAACAGGAACTGGAACTTCATAGGTATCTTTTGAGTTTAGCAAAAGATAGACTATAAGTAGTGTAAATTTGTGAATCTTTTACTGACTGAGTGTCCTAGGTATTGTTTTGGTGTATGTTTGTGTGTAAAATGCTACAGTAAAATTAGTTGGCATGATGAAATAATTATCTTTTCCTATTCGTGACTAAAAGAATGAACCATAACTTATAGAGAAACTGTAATGTGAGAGGAATATTGTTGTGTTTCCAAAGTGAGCTAGAAAAAACTCCCACTTTCTTGTGGGTAATTGCTTTTGCTCTCTTTTATTTACTTGGTAGTATTTCTTCCACCCACTCATGATGGTAAGAGTGCTGTAGTAAATTCACTTAAAATCGTCAGCATTTTAGAGCCAGAATAGAAAGCAAGAAGGTGGGCTTGCGGCAGAAGAAGAGTTCAGAGGGATATCACTGAAGTTTCACATAACCTTGAAACATTCCTAGCCAAGGGACTGCCACAATTCATTTCATTTCTCATGAAGATGCAGAACCTTCTCCAGAATAAACAATGAGCCATCACAGAAGAGTTAGATTCTCAATTTGTAACTCATCATTTTTTCTTAGGATCCTCAGAAATGACAACCTGAAATCTCAGTTTGCTGCTGTTATCCGTGCCCTCTCTGCCTAAACTTACTTGGTTAAGGAGCTAAGGTTGTATATGAATGGAGGCCAAGATGAACAATTTTGACTGACTTATTTCTCTGGTTCCATGAAATCATTAACCATCTTTCCCCCCATCTACCTGAAATTATTGATTAGTAACTGTGTCGCTGTAGTTTATCTCCTTCTGTTATTTGCTCCAATAGCATCTGCTACTTTTTTTGTTTTACTTGTTCACTGATGGTCTTTTCTACTAGACGGTAAAAGACTGTATTTATCTTGTCCTTGGGGGCATGTTCTGAGTTTAACATAGTGTCTAGCCCCAAGTTAAAGCACATTAAATATGGCTTGAAAGAAAGGGGGGAGAAGAGAGGGAGAGAGAGAAGGGAAGCTGGTTTTATACAGAACAGGGTAAAATCTTATAAATTCAATTACAGTTACAATTGTAATTACACTGACTTTGTTCATACAGTGAGAAAAACATTAGAATGACATTTTAAGAACAGTTCCTGGCACAATAAATATTTGTTTTTGTTGAATGTTCTTAGACCTGTTCCATCTGCTCAAGAAGCAATAGACAAAAAGATTTTCTTTATTTCTTCATTTTGTACTACATGGGTGGAATTAGTGACCGAGAATATAGAGGAGTTATGGGGCATAACTCAGAAAGAACTTGGCTAAACTCTTGATATGTCCCTTGCCTCGCTTTGCAGCCATATATTGCCTAGGATTTGCACACATGTTACCCTGGATGGTTCTCTTGAGAGAGAAAGATGAGTTTTATAAAATGTACTTCTGGTTCAATTTCAAGGATTATTTAAACCTACTTAAGATATTATACAAATTCCTACAGGTTTTTTTTTCCCTCACAAACTGTTGTCCAACAAGGTGAAGTTTTCATTTTCTTTCACTTTGTAAAACTCAAGAAGGGCATATTTGTTTTAAAAAATTACTAATGGAGACCTCATTGAGCATATTCATTTTATAGAAATTTGGTTAAAATTAATTTCCCAATTTCAGAGGCAGGTTATTTGCATGATACTTTTGAAAACCCCTTGCCGTCGAGTTGATTCCGACTCATAGCGACCCGAAAGGACAGAATAGAACTGCCCCATAGGGTTTCCTAGGCTGTAAGTCTTTACAAAGGCAGACTGCCACATCTTTCTCCTGTGGAGTGGCTGGTGGGTTCAAACCGCCACCTTTCGGTTAGCAGCTGAGCGCTTAACCACTGCGCCACCAGGGCTCCTGTGATACTTTTCCACTACCTGTAAATACTTTCTTCTTGTAGATTTCCCAGTCACTCACTGGAGTGAAAGAAAACGATCATAGATATGTGAAATCCAGTAGAAATGTCTAATATCACTCAGCCATAAAATGAATAATTCATACTTCTTGAAAAAGCTATTAGTCGCAAGCTATAGTTTGCATATTTGATTCATAGTCAATGAATGGATTACTAGGCTTTACGATCCAGAGAGAAAGACAATGGCTACATGCAACATTTAGAACCTTAACAAAACTTGCGTTCTGACAGTGCCAGAAAATCTTTTCCTTGTAAATGTACTTCACTGTGACTGTGACTTAACCAGATCAGTGGAGTGCAAAACCCATTTCACAAATATTTTGATGTTTAGGCTCTGGAAGATATTGGCACCTGTTCCAAATGCAGAACGCAAATAACAGCAGAGCCACAGTACCAGTAGAAAATGGCTTAGTTTTTCCTTGTGAGCCAGAAATAATAGGGAAGATTAGAATTCTGCACACCAGATTTGTTGGAAAGCTGATTCAGTTGGATTCCTGGCCAAAGTGAAAGCAAGAAAGTGACATTTATTTGGTTGAGGACGTAAAGGGAAGGAAAGAAAAGTGACAGAATAATAGTTGGATTGGCAGAAGGGAGCTAATGAGTCCCAGCTGTATTTAACAGAAAAGCTTTAAGGTTTTTAAGCATAAGTAGTGGTAGAAGGAAGGAGATTGGGACAATTGATCTAACAGACATGCCAAATGAAATACATTTGTTGTTTAGTGGGGAATCTGGAATATGACACTGAATACCTTTAGCTCATCTTAAAAGTTGTAACTGAAAATACGCACACTCATAGACAACTCACATGGGTTGGGACTGCACTGATTTGAAATCTAGGCACTATGTATATGACTCTTATTAGATAGAAAATTTGAATTAATTTCATCCTTTGTGCAAATTTTTTTTAAAGTAAAAATGGAGATTTAAACTAAAAAATTGTCATCTTTGTCAAAGCAAGGGCCCAAGAAATAGTTTTTTTATGTTAAAATTCCAGGTGCTTTCCGATAACCGAAGATGAGTCTGCTCAAGAAATATTTATATTGCAAATGTACAAGCTTTCCTCTAGAGGCAAACCTATGTTAACACAATATTTATATTACATTTAATTTACTTACAAAGTTCCTAATGTTATGGAGATAGCAGAAGCTTAGCGTATAATTTTTTCTCACTAGTTTATACCATCATGACTGCTAGTTCTTTTTTTTTTTAAAAACAATGTACAGTGTCCAAAATTCTCTTTAACAGTCTTTAAAATTTATATGGAGACACTAATTTTAATTTTTCTTCATATTCTTCCTGTTTTCTTTTTTTAGGTTGATGACTGGAGATTACCGTAATGACTAATTTTAGGCATTAACTGTGATTAGCTAGAATTGAAAAGAGTTTTTTCTTAGTCAGCCTAATACATAGGGGCTTTGTGGCCTCTCTATATATTCTGCATTAAAGTTATAAAATTTTATTTAAAAGATTAAAACAAAATCCCTTAGATTTATAATAATGAACTGCCCTTTCCTGATTATTAACTATTAAAGTGAAAACCTAAATAAATGTGTTACTGTGTGTACTTGAATTCTTAGTTAAATTTTTGATGAGTTGAGTATAGTATCTAGTTTCTATGTGCAGATGATGTAACATGATCATCATTATACGTTGTTTTTCTATTTGGAGGTAACAGTTTTTGTTGCAAACATTTGAAATATGCCTCACTAAGTTCAGGTATGGGGTCTAAAGCTATAGAATGAAATGGAGCTAAGTGGTGCAGGGATGATAACCTCTCTGGGCCATTCAACTAGGCTTAGTAATAAGTGAATTATTGAAAAGCAGGAAGAAGCCAGTATATTAAACTAGACCTAGCTGTATTTTTTCAGGCGAAGACTAGGCTGCAAGTTTCATGTTGCTTATTAATACTATAATCCAGATTGTTGTGGAAATGCTTAAAATATGTAAGAGAACAAAAAGCATCCTCATACAACATAGAAGAACCAGTTAGAAAAATTGATTTACATAATTTTATTTGATCATATCCATTCATTAAAAATCTTCCCTAATGATTTGTTGAATAGGTGAATGAATTAGATGAATAATCCCTGTTAACTAAAAGATTAAATGAACATTGTTAACCTAGTCTGAATTATGAATCTGAAATCATGTTGCGCTTGTCAGGGTAGATTCACTGTCGTAACAAACAACCTCCCCAAATCCAGTCTCTTAACATAAAAAAGTGTATTTATTGCTCAGGTCACTGTCCGGTGTGGGAGATGGTGGTGTGGGGTGAGGGGCTTGGTCTCTGCTCAGTGCATTCAGTCAGGGATCCAGAATCCTTTCATGTGTCTCTGTGCTAACTTCCCTTCAGGGCCTTATCCTCCTGTCTAATCAAACAGTGGATGTCAGTTGCCGTTGAGTGGGTTCCAACTCTTGGTGACCCCATGTGTGTCAGAGCAGAGTGGTGCTCCTTTGGGTTTTCAGTGGCTGATTTTCAAAAGTAGATTGCCAGATCTTTCTTCTGAGATGCTTCTGGGTGGACTTGAACCTCCAACCTTTGGGGTAGCAGCTGAGCTCCTTAAATGTTTGCACCACCCAGAGACTTCTAACAATGAATAGGAAAAGAGAAAAACCATGGAAGATTTGCAGAGATGGTTTTGCAAGCCAGACCTGAAAACAGCCCACATTACTTCTGTCCACATTCCATCGTGTGCCCAAGAGAAAAAGGAAATGGAATTTGACGAATACATAGCCTTCTCTGCCACAAGCATTTCTTGAGAAAACATTTTGAAATTTATAATTTTTAGTAGTTAAAACTGAGCTGTACTGCTCCTTAATCCATATTACTTAGGTTTTACCACTTGGATAAGTAATTACTTAGCAGAAGTGTTGAAGCAATTTGCAATCTAGTTATCATCAACATAGACCAGTTTCACATTGGCTGTAAGCTGAAGGGTCAGGAAATCTCCATGAATTATTTATTTTACTTTTATAATTAGAAATGACTCTTTGGTGTACTGCAACAGATCAGAACCAGAAACCAGCAGGATTTGATGAGCAGGGACACAGGTGGCTTCTCATAATGAAGCCGATATGAGGAATTTGGAACAGTTCATGAGCTGACTTCCAGGTGTTCTGGTTCCTGAAGTCAGTTACCTGTCAAAGAAGTAAAGCCTTGTTCATCAGAAAACACCTTTAGCCGTTTATGCAGTTTAGGCTTCCAAAGGCTGCTGTACAGCACTCACGGCAGGATTTCCTGCTGAGGGGAAACAGTTGATCTTCTGCAATTAGTGTGCTTCAATTTTCCGGTTGCTTCTCTCTGTATATTGCTAGCCTACCACTCTGACGCCCTGAGTTCCTTCACATCCCATCTTGTGTATTCTCTAGTTATATAAAACAAAATGCTCTGGAGAATCGATTGCTGCATGGCTGCGGCAAAGGCCAGAGTATTGGATAGAGAATGCTTTAGGCTGATGAACTGGCAATGTAAAGTCTGCACCACGGACTTAGCCCTGGTGGTACAGTGGTTAAGCACTCAGCTGCTAACCAAAAGGTCAGCGGCTCCAAACCCACCAGCTGCTCCGTGGGAGAAAGATGTGGCAGTCTGCTTCCTTAAAGATTTACATCCTTGGAAAGCCTATGAGGCAGTTCTACTCTGTCCTATACGGTTACTTTGAGTGGTAATCAACATGATGGCAGTGGGTTTGTTTTGTTTTGTTTTTTTTTTTTTGGTGCCAAGATTTAGGTGCCCTGGTAGTACAGTGGTTAAACACTCAGCTGCTAACTGAAAGGTCAGCACTTTGAACTCATCAGCTGCTCTGTGGGACAGATGTGGCAATTCGAATTGACAGCCTTGGAAACCCTATGGGGCAGTTCTACTCTATCCTGTAGGATTGCTATGAGTCGGAATCGACTGGACGACTGGTTTACCAGGGACTTAATAACATTAGGTTGTCCTTGTTAGTTGTCAGGAAGTCAGCTCCCACTTACGGCAGCCTATGTCTAGCAGAACGAAATGTTGCCCGGCTCTGCACCGTCTTCGTGATCATGGACATTTAAGTCCATTGTTGCGGCTATTGTGTAATGCCTTCTACCTTGGGGGGTGCGTCTTCCAGCACGTATCTAGACAAGATTCTGTTGTGATCCATAAGGTTTTCATTGGCTAATACTTAGAAATAGATCACCAAGCCTTTCTTCCTAGTCTGTTTTAGTCTGGAAGCTCTGCTAAAACTTGTCTGCCATAGGTGACCCTGTTGGTACTTGGAATACTTTTTTTTTTTTTTAGTTCAAAAGTTGATATCCTTTTTTGATTTCCTTTTTTTGCTTTTGTAAAGAAAAGTAAGATGTGTTTTTTGTCTGAAACAAAACATCAGTGAACCCTGCTCCCTCGCCAGCCTATGTCCCCCCTGCAGGGTGTCGGGTGCAGGGATGGGCGTCCTGGGCAGGAGGAGCTGCTGAGTGCGTCCCAGAGCCGCAGAGGAAGGTCATTGGGAGTGGAGTTTGGCTTTGTTAAGCAAAAATAAAACTAAAAGCTCGACACACATGCCCACCACACAAATGCAAGAACTGTCTCTGGCAGTTGTACTCAGGCACGACACAACCCCTTCCCACGCTCTGGGGATGACAAGGCAGGACAGAGCACCAGCAGCTCCTGGGACAGGAATGAGAAGAGAGGAGGGAGGGTGAAGTCTGAGCAGTCTCCCTCCCCACACGTTAAAAAAAACAATTAAAAAAGCACCCAAAGCTTAAGAAAATGCAACCTCCCTGGCAGGGAGAACTCATCAGCAGAATGCCTTTCCTCCAAAAATGTGTACAAAAATAAAATTAACCTTTGTGCCTGAATGAGAGTGAAACCTTACCCCTTCCCTCAACAAGCCCCAAGATTCACCTAGGTCCTCCTGATTCCACCCACACTGTAGACATGCGCGCTCGCACACAAGGACGCGTGCATGCTTCCAGCATCGTAGCAACATGCTGGCCACCAGAGTACAGCAGCACTGTACAAATCTCTAAACACTGCTGGACTTGTTCAAATAGACTGACAATCACTACAAGCTAAGTCCTTGGGTCGTGTCTCAATTCCTAGGTCTGGCAGCTTTTGTTGCAGTCCGAATGGCCAGAAAATAGAGGCTGAGTCAGAAGCTTACATGCTAGCACTTTGTTGGGAAGTGCAAACCCAGGGAAGCAGAGGTGAGGGGAAAGTGGGAGCAAGATGGGGAAGGTGGAAGGTAGGTGAGCAGATTCAAGGGGGTGCATTTCTAATTTGGCCACAGCTTTATAACAAGCTCCCCGAAGATTGTTCAGTCTTGCAGGACATCATCAGAGAGGACATATGATTTACTCCATGTCTGAATAATCTGTCAGGGGGAGGAGGAGAGGAGAATTTGTCCACTGGCTTTCTCCTGATAAAATTAGTTTAAATTCCCATTGGTTAAGCACTCCCCCCAGGGGGTATTAACTCCTTTGCACCTTGAGGTTGTGTCACTTGGCATCTTCAGGCAGCTCCAGGGAAGCCAGTTGTCCAGGTGTCCAGCCTTGTCAGATAGTGCCGTCCAGGGCCCTGGCTTAGGTAGCCGGAGCGTAAGCTGGATCAGAGGCCTGGATTCACAACCACAGGAACTGCTGTGTCTAGGGCTCCTCTGCCCAGAAAGCAAGGCAGGTTTGTAGATGTGGGGTGCCACATAAACTCAGTCCAGTAAACTTTGATTCTTCCCGGTTAATTCTCTTTAGTCATACCCATTCTGACTTCTAAAGCTTCCATACTAACCGAGCTCATTTTAAGGTGGTCTCCTTGACCACTTTAAAGTGATGCCTCATTGCAATCCACACTGTTCCCTCATTGAAGTTGCATTGCAGTTAGAGAGAACAACGAAAGTCAAGTCAACAAATAAACGTGATGATTTTAGGGAGTAATAAGTGGCACGGCAAAAACAAAACAAGGTGATGGTTGGTAATTGGAGGTGTTCTGAGAATCCATAGAATTTGGCACTTAAATGCTTTTACCAATTCTCTCTTCTTCTCTGCATTACTCTGCTAATCCCAGCAATTTAATTTCTTACCACTCACCCTGCTCCAGCAATACAAAGCTGTTTGCAATCCCCTTAATTTGACTTGCTATTTTCTATTTTGTGCCTTCCCATGTACCATTTCTTGAACCAGCAATGCCCTACACTTCTTCCTAGTCAATCTTTCTCTGATTCAAAACCAGATTACGTTCTATAGGATGCCTTTCCTAAAATGCTTTTCCCCTGTTAAATCTTCATATGCCTGTATTTATGTAAACTGTGCTGTATTACACTAATTTGAACTGAATTACGTATTATCTTAAAAATGTTCTCAAGCCTCTTTTAGTGATCCTTATTCAACATTCCTTTCCTCAATCCATACACAGAGAATTGGACATAAATGTTGGAATGACTGACAGAGACCACACAGGAAACCTCAGGGCCTTTTGCAGAGAGAAGATTCACTGAATGTTACCTGTTGCCTGAGGTTGGGAGTGAGCCACTTCTTCACACCTTCCACTAGTTATTATAAGATCCTTGCTCATGTCACTGACTAGTTCTGTGATTTCAGGCACCTCCCATCTTAGTTTTCTCATCTATGAAACGAAAGAGTTTTATAAATGAATCCCAAAGTATAACTTTAAAATATTAATATTAATATTAATGTAGTAACTAGAATAATGTATCTGTTTTTATTTTTCTGAATTATGTAGGGAAGTACACCATGACTTCCAGAACTTAAGTGTGGAAAAAGAAACACTTTATTCTACAAAACAAAGAAGATGTTTGGCTTTTAAAATTTAGACTGCAGGAGAAGCAGTAGGGTGCTGGATATAGATGTAAATTCTCTGTCTCTTCCCCGACAATTCAGATTCTGGGGTTTCAGGAAGCTTATATTTAAACAACAACCCAGGCAATTCTATTGTAGGCAGCCCTTGATGTAGATATTTAGGGATAAATAAAAAAAGAATTGATTTACTAGACTATAAGACATACCAATAAAAGAACTAATTTGATTTTCTGTCATCCACCCTTTTCCTAAAACTAGTTTGAGTTGGGCTTCTATCAGTCAGAAAAAAAAATCCCGGATTTTCCAGCAAAATTCCGAATTCAAACTTTTTTTTTTTAACTAAAATATTGTATTCTATTATTCCCACAAGTAATACTGCTGATAATTAACAGCGACTACATATACCACTTTTGTGAGGTTGGTAAAGAATATTGAATCAACCATGAACTGCCAAAAGAATAAACAAATCAGAAGAAACACAACCAGAATATTCCCTGGAAGCAAGGATGGTGAGACTGACCCACTTACTTTGGACATGTCATCAGGAGAGACCAGTTGATTGAAAAGGACATTGTGTTTGGTTAAGTAGAGGGTCAGTGGAAACAAGGGAAACCTTCAATAAGATCGATTGACACAATAGCCTCAACAGTGGACTCAAACATACCAATGATCGTGAAGGTGGCACAGGACCGAGTAGTATTTCATCTGTTATACATAGGGGTGCTATGAGCCAGATCCAACTCGAGGGCAACTACCAACAACAACAATATATGTCAGGCACTGTTCTAAACATTTTACAGGTTGTAACTCATTTAAGGAGTCCCTGGGTAGTACAAATGGTTAAAGGTCTTGGCTGCTAAGTGAAAGGTTGACAGTTCAAGTCTACCCAGAGGCACCTTGGAAGAAAGGCCTGGAGACCTATTTCCAAAAATTCAGCCATTGAAAACCCTGTGGAGCAAAGTTCTTTTCTGACACATGGGGTCTCCATGAGTTGGAATGAACTCCATGACCACTCATTTAAACTTCCCAACTACCCTATGAAGTAATTGTTATTATTATCCTTGCTTTACAGATGAAGAAAATGAGAAACAAAGAGATTAAGTAACTTGCCCAAGGCCATATAGGTAGTAAGTGAGAGAGAGAATTTAGATCAAGGTAACCTGAATGCTTTCTGTGCTGGACCATCTGTCAAATGCTCGCCAGAGGAATTATAGTCTGCATAGTGTACACTGGGAGTCCGTGGGTAGCGCAGATGTTAAGCACTGGACTACTAACTGGAAGGGTGACGGTTCAGACACACCCAGAGATGCCTCAGAAGTAAGGTCTGGCAATCTGCTTTTGAAAGGTTACAGCCTTGAAAGCACCATGGAGCAGTTCTACTCTGTACACATGGGGTCGCCATGAGTCAGAATCAACTTGATGGCAACTAATAACAATACAAGCCAACTAGAACAGCCACAGCACTGTTGGCATTTTGGAGTGGGTAATTGTTTTGAAATCCTATGGGGGCAGTTCTGCTCTGTCCTGTAGGGTCACTATGAGTTGGAATTGATTCAGTGGCAAGGGATTTTTAGTTTTGGAATTGTTTTGGGGGTTGTTTCTGTGCATTGGAGATGTTGAGCAGCATACTTGGCCTCTGCCAAGTAAGATGCCAGTATCACACCCCCCACCCCAGATTGTGACAACTAAAGATGTCTCTAGACATTGCCAAATGTCCCCTGGAGGCAGAATTGCCCCTGGTTGAGAACTACTGAGCTAGAACATGCTGTGGTTGAAATCCATGTAAAGGAGTTGAAATATGTAAATTATTATAAATATTCCATGTATTGATTGTATAAAGTGTCTAGAATCTAACAATATTCAAATTTATAAAATGGTTCATTGTAATTAAAGGAAATAAGCCAATGATGTAGTACGTAGGATGGTAAAGGGATTATGGGGTATGCTTACTTAAAAACTTTATTTTGAGGGTTTGAAAAACAGTGAATTCTAACAAGCAGTTTTAGTTCTTTCCTCAATTACAGGTCAGGCCAGTAGGTCACTGGCTGTCCCTCGAGGTCGGTGATTGGGTCATGCAGCTCTTCCTGCTGACCTCTGGTTCACGGACTGTCTGTTAGATGAACAATAGGCTACTCTTGTAGTAATTACAGAAAATGTGCTAAATTGTACAGATGGACAGAGCCCAGTCACAAGAGAACTGTTAGGTGGTGGTGACTGATACACGACAGGTTGAAGTAGAGCAAGCTTAGATACAAAGTTATAAAATAAGCAAAAGTCTCTGGTGTTTTTACTTGCAGTTTTAAGACCATTTGGCTTCTATTTCCTTAAAACTGAACAGCATCAGTTTGTGCTAATATTTATTATTATTTGGATCGTTTATGGCCAATTTCCAAGGCAATTTTGCGTTCTTCTAACAGTTTGTTCTATTTATAAACATAGCTTAAATTTTTTCATTTGACTTCGTTTTGCTAATATTCAGATAGTTAACTAAAAATGAACGAAAGAGATATTCTTCCTTTTCTTCAACTTTACACATACCCTCCACTTTTGGGAGCTCTGAGGTGAGCAATATAATTATATTTTTATTTAGACCTTTATTACTCATGCGCATATCTTGCCTCTAGGTTAAGAAAAGCAATATAAATTTCTAAAATCACTCCAAGTTGGAAAACACAATGTAGATTTTGACCCTGGTGTTTAAGCTCTCTAGTCATAGTCGTAATGCACTGTTCTTAGCCAAGCATGGTGTCTTTTGTAGTTTTTCTCTTCACATATTTGAAAAGAAATTGGTTTTGTCATAGTTGCATATTTTGTTTTGACACTTTGAGGTCTTTGAAAATACATGATTTTAAATATGTCTTGTGCTATTTATACTTTGGTAATCAGTTTTGTTTCCTACTTTGCTACCAATCTGTTTGTTCTGATTGCTTTGTTGCTTTATGGAGATTATTCTGTTTGTTTCTAATGCCGACAAGCCTACCTACCTTCACACTTTTGACCCTGTCAGCTAGCTCATTAATATTTCTTTTGTTCCCGAGGGTTCCTCTTGCCACTTCCAGAATGCTAGAAGTGGTCTCCAGTGTTGATAACACACCAAATCTGCTGCCTTTAGTAACTTTTCAGCCACATCCAGAACCCTGTTGTCTTAGTCATCTAGTGCTGCTGTAACAGAAATACCACAAGTGGATGGTTTTAACACAGAGGAGTTTATTTCCTCACAGTCAGAGTAGGCTAAAAGTCCAAATTCAGGGCGTCAGCTCCAGGGGAAGGCTTTTTCTCTCTGTCGGCCTTCTTCTCTTCGGTGTTCCCCTAGACTAGGAGCTTCTCTGCGCAGGGACCCTGGTCCAAAGGACGCGCTCTGCTGCCGGCACTGCTTTCTTGATGGTATGAGGTCCGCAGCTCTCTGCTTGCTCCCCTTTCCTCTTATCTCTTGAGAGATAAAAGGTGGTGCAGGCCACACCACAGGGAAACTCCCTCTACATTGGATCAGGGATGTGACCTGGGTAAAGGTGGTGTTACAGTCCCACCCTAATCCTCTTTAGCGTAAAATTGCAATCACAAAATGGAGGCCAACCACACAGTTCTGGGAATCATGGTCCAGTGAAATTGATACACACATTTTTGGGGGGACATAATTCAAACCATGACACCTGTCTTGTGAGTTTAGCTTACCTATGATTGGGGCCTTTTCCTGTCAGTTTTCTTCGCCGTTAATATTCCCCATAGCTCCTTCTCTTATCAGCCATTCTTTGCTGAGAACCTTGATTCATTCTATGCAGTTACTTAGGTGCTAGCCATGACAGTTATTTGGAAGAAAGTCTCAGGGAGCTAGTGCAGTGGAGACAACCTAGCAAAGGATGGTGGGATGTTCATGTGGGTGAGAAAAGTGGGGAGCCACAGATTCTCTGTTGTATTTTATTATCCTTATCATGCTCTGTTAGTGAAGTTAAGTGAGAACTCACTGATAATATAAATTATCTTTTTATTAGAAAAAGGTTACCAGAATCACCAGTACTAGAATTGGAAACATTTGGTTAGATTACAGTAAGAATCACTTGAGTAATATATTCAACCAAACCTGTGACGGTAACTTTAGACTTAAAGCCTGTGAAATACTTTTTGAGGTTGTAGTGCAATGGATGGCTTTTATATGGCCTTTCTCACCATGGGCTTGTAACCCCCACCAAAAGATTGGGTGGAACTTTACAAACAAGGTGCTTGTGGCCCACTAAGGAAATTGGCCAGCTTGCTAATAATACAAATAAGGGGCGTGGCACCCTTGTGAGGGTGGGAACATGCACATAAGGTGTATGGAACCCTGATGAGGGGATTGGTCAGTTTTGCCATCCCTCTAAGCTTAAATTGAGCCATCCTGGAGGCAGAAAGGGGGACCTGACTACCACCAAGAAGAAGAAGAAGTGGGAGCAGAGCGTGTCCTTTGGACCCAGGATCCCTGCACTGAGACCTCCTAGACCCAGAAGACAGATAGAGAGCTATAATACTGGAGATGGCAAGATGGCAAGAAGCAGTGACAGAAAAAGGATGGCAGCAGAGGCAGCAGAACCAGGATACCAGCAGGAAATGACATGGTGAGCTTTCCAGCCCACGGAGCGAGAAAGCTGAGCACCTTCAGGCTGAGGCCTACTGGTGAGTGGGATGCCTCTGGGCACATATTGGCGGAGCTAGAAAGCTTTGTAACACTTGCCCAAGCAGGGCAGAGGCCAGGCCAAGGGGCTGAGGGGCTGAGGGTCAGAGAGAGGCCTGGTTGTTGGCCCGGCTGAGAAGAGGCTTCCCTGATTGAAGAACCGTATCCTAAATCCCTCCTGATCCTGAACTGTAACTGTTACTTCCTTGATAAGCCCCATAATCGTGAGTAGTGTCTGTGAGTTCTGTGTGGCCACTGCAATGAATTATTGAACTCAGCAGAGAAGTAGAGAGTGCTGTGGGAGGGACGGCTGGAGTTATGTGTGACCTCTGCCTCTTAGGACTCAGCCTTGGGTTGTTGATCTTGATTCTTCTTCCTCCTTGTGAAGTTAGAGGAGGTCAGACACCTCCCCAACTCCACAATTTTTACAGAGCTGTTTGTGACATTTTCTTTTTTTCTTTAGGGTGCATCTGACATTTTCTTTTATGTTGTTCCTGCCCATTCTCCTCTTCTTCATTTGAGGTATTAAGAAAAGTTTTAGTCTTATTTGACTAGTAAAAGGGAATTTTACCTGATGTTTAGTAACATCGGAAGTCTGTTTTTGTGGCTATTTCTACTTACTGCAGAGTTACCTTTAATCCTGTCAAATACAGTAGAGTCATGAGAATGTCACTGGTAGACAATGTCTTTATAAAGTAAGGAAGCAATATTAGGGTGTTCTTATAAGAAATTGCATTGAATGCCTATAGAGAGGGCAACTCAGTGACTAGAAACAAGTGTGGCTAGGAACGTTTTTACCGCACAACCGTTTGTTCCTTTTGAATTTTAAACTAGGTGACTGTATTATTACAGATTAAAAAAAAAATGTTAAAGCTTTAGAACTTAGGGATTTCTCTTTAGATTTCTCATGCTTGTTCCCTGTAAAGCCTTCCATAAATCACTGAAGCACAGCATCATGTACTTCTTTTCATCCACTGATCAGAGATAACGCCAGTAGTTGTCCTTAGCTCTGTCTCCTTAATAGATAATCTTGAGAGTAGACCATTATTCATTCTTTTTTTTATCCCTGGAACCCAGGTTTGCTTTTAAAATATTGTAGATACTTAATAGATGTTTGTTTAAGGACTGAATAAACATCCTGTTTGGTTGCCTTTTATGTTTATTTCTACCTTGACTTATTACCATTGTGCTGTATATTCCCCATGCCTTTGAGTGAAAAAAGAGTATGCAGTGTAGCAGATTGCAACTTTTGGATAGCATTTCCTGGAAACTTTGAGTGGGGAGAGTTGGAGGTATTTTTGAGAAAATACTTTATCTGTTGTTTTCTTTAACTTTAGATCATTGCCATTCATAAGAAGAAACAAAATTCGTAAATAATATAACAATAGCTTTTTTTTTTTTTCTCTCCCCTCCAGGAACTATAAAGCATTTTGATAAGCTAACATTTCAAACTACTTTTCTCTCTTTTGATTTAAATTGTCATGGCAAAGCATTTAAAATAGAATATCTGCATTGAAAAAAATGAAAGAGCAGCTTTCATGGCAACAAGGAGGGAAAAGTGGTCTTAAAAAGGCACAATTTGATATATTTTTCTCTTTAGTCCAACAGTTGGTTGGTCAACATTGATGTAATTTTATATAAAGGTCTTCGGAGGCTTTAGCGCTGTAGATGATGGCATGCCAGTTACATCCAGGCCTTTGATCCTGGGTGTGCCACGGTGTCAGGAATGGCACAGCCCTCCACACTCTCCTTTGCAGCAGTGGCTGTACGGCTGCGCACTTGGTGCCAACAGGAGGCTGTTTCCAACAGCCACTGCTCCTCCTGGGCATGAGCAGGAAGCTGTACTTGCAGAAGTTGTGTTTTTTATATACTAGGTGGTTGTCTTGTTGTCAGTATCTGACCAAATTCTTAAAAGTCACGACTGCTGATTCTAAAATAAATAAGAAATGAAGTTGCAGCAGCTTTTTTCTTCTTCAGCTGATTATAACTAAGAATATATATCAAGAGCAGCAAGAGTATTAAGATGTTTTTGAATTTATTACCATCTTTCTTTGAGGGAAGTTAAAACACATTGTAAATATTGTCTTCAACATTCCCTTGAGGAGTTATGAAATAGTACAGGTGAATATAGGGAAGCCCACAGGAAGCACCGAAAGTTATTTGTTGACCAAATTATGCAACAGCTTGATTCTCTGCGCTGAACTCTGGAGGTTATTTGCAATGGATAATTTCATAAGCTGATTTAATTGAAAATTGTTATGATCTTCCTGGAGTACACTCTTTGGGATTTACTTGTCTTAACTCATATTTTTCAGTGAGCATTGATCTTGAAGATAGGAGATTTTTAAAAATCGCGGTAATTTTTTTGAGTCAAAGATAATTTTGTGAAGTTTCTTCTCAGTTTCTTCAGCAGTTGAGAATATCCATAATGCATAGCTCTTCTCTTCCTCAGGTAATTTTGTTGTTCCTGGAAATATCTTTTCAGTTCTTCAAATTTCGGAGCTGTATTCAAGGCAATCCATAATCAGTTGAAAATTGAATGTAGGTGTGTGGTCTTGCAGTGGGTCTTGTGCACTTGACTGCTACAATGTTTAGCTTTTATCAAGCTTAGGTTGAGAGTGAAAGAGGTGTTCCAGATGTTGTCATAGGTAGCTAGAATCCATATGCAAATTCACATAAATCTAGAGCTATGGCTCTTGACTTTTGTTGGGTCACAGACTCCTTCGAGAAACTGCTGAAAGCTATGGTACCTCTACAGAGAATAAAGTACATAGGTAAAACTTTGTACCTGTAGTCTTAGTAGGATAAAGACTTCCTGGAGCCCTGGTGGCACAGTGGTTAAGAGCTACGGCTCCTAACCAAAAAGTCAGCAGTTGGAATCCACCAGCTGCTCCTTGGAAACCATATGGGGCAGTTCTACTCTGTCCTATAGGGTCACTGTGAGTCAGAATCCACTGGATGGCAATGGGTTTTGTTTTTGTTTTTTTTGGGCGGAGGGTGCAAATAAGAACTCTTGATCTAGGGTTCACTGGCAACCAGAAACTGGATGAAACAGAATGAAATTTTGTTTTGTTTCGTGCTATTTTTTAAATTTCTGTATGATTTACAGTTGAAATCCTAAATTGTCCTTTTCTACCATAGCCCTTACTTACTCTTCTAAATTCCCAAGCAGGCCTTATAGTTTTTATATTTTAACTGATCAGTTTGTTTTGTAGTTGACGCAGTAATTAAACCATTACCGTCCACTCAATTCTGATTCATAGCGACTCCATGTGTAATACCAAAATGGTCTAGATTTAGGGAAATTCCAAAAGAAATTGTCAGTGGTGGCAAATTTAGATGGGAAGCCAGATTTAAAATCACTAACAGGTGAATACTTTCCCTAGCTTGTTGTTTGACCGTTAAGAATTAAACATTTTAACTGGCTAGTTTTACTAGAATATGACATGTAGCTAGCTATGGTACCCCTTGGTTTTCTCAAAGCACCCCAGCAGGCATGACAAAAAAGTCAAGAGAGCTTTCAGTATTTTAGTTGCCCTCATTCTAGCCCAGGGAGGTCTACTTCAAAGGCCGGGTCTAAAAGGTCCTCAGCTTTTATCTAGAACAGACAACGTGCTTGAGAAAGTTTCTTTAGTTTTTTGTTTCACTTGACATTGACACAGTAGGTCAGACTTGTCCCAAAGCACCATGTCTAAATGGCTTCCTTTATGTGTTTCTAATTGGGATTCTTTCTCAGGAGGGCCAAATTAGAGCCCATGCAAGGGGAGTGGCAGCACTGGTGGTTGACAGCATCAGCTCAGTTCTGCCTCTTGAGACATGTAAGACAGCCACTTAGAGTTTGTTCCTACAGACTTTTGACAAATGGCCCTGCTTTGACATTGTACCTAATAGACATTTTTGTTTTTCTTCTGGATCAGTGCCAAAATCTTGGCTTTTCCTTAAGAACTTTACTTCTGTTTTGTTCTCTCCTTTTGCCTCTTGTTTGCTGTGATTCAGTTTGTTCAAAAGCATTTGCTAATTTTCTCGTTTGTGTGTTGTTATCTAGAATACTTACATAATGGCACCTGGCTTAACCAAGCTTTTGACTTTATTTACCTCTTGTGAAAATTCATTCTGCTTGAGTGAACTACACAACTTTGAACACTTGAGTTGTTCTGTGTGCTTAGTGAAGATAATGTATGACACATTAGGCTATGATAATTTATATACTAAACATTATAACATCCAAAATTAATTGACTAGCAATGATAGGATATATTCTAAGACTCCTTCCAAAGACTCATTCATTCATCGGTTACTTAGTATGTACCAGGACCTTTGAAGAAATATGTTTAGCGTATTAATTTTAATCTTATTTCTATAGCATTTTGGTACACAGATTTTCTAGGATTTCATCTTGGGTAGCTTTGAAGCAGAAAGCTTTTATAAATAGCCTCATACATTCTGAGTTCAGTTACTGGAGTTTAAGTACCTTACAGGGATGTCCTTTAGAATCCTGTTGTGTTAGAGCCTGAGAAGTAATTTATGATTGTGAAAGTAGGAGTGATAAATTGGAGACTGAAGTATGTGTTGGTTTTTCCCAGCAGCCTAAAGGGTAGCAGGGGAGGTCAGACAACTTAAGTCTGTTTCTCTTTCTTGGGTTCAGTAGTGTTCTGGTAGAAGAAGGAGAGGAATTGTTTCTGAACAGTGGAAGCAAGAGTGCCAAGAGACTCTTATCTTTAAGTACTGTAAAGTTTGATTAGCTTCATGCTCCTTGGCCAGAGTTACTTAAAAAGGGATTATTTAATATTATGAATATACTTAACACCATAAATATCCTCCCTGTCTTGCTTTGAAATAATTTGAGTGATATCAGAGCTTCCTTTGTGGTTAGAAAGATCTAAGTATATGGGGAAAAAAGGGAGGCTAAGCAGAGGGCATAACAGGATCATCTTTTCTTTCCCTTGCTCTCGAAGGATACATTTGCCAGGCCCTTCCCCCTTGTCCAGTAAAGAGAGAAGACAGACCGTCTGAATGTTAGGAAGGATTTTTCCTGATTGAAATCTCAAGAGTAGAGACGTTAAATTAAAAGAAGGGAAAGACTTTCTGCACACTTTGCTTCAGTTGACACACCATGGGATTTTAATTCCTTGTGGAAGGTGCTTTTTCGTTTTCTGCTTGTGATTTCAGTTTCCCCTTGCTTATTTGCATCTGAGTATTGATCAGGACCCTGAATGTTTTCTTTCTTAGTCATGTACAGTGTTGTTTTCATGTTCTTGCTTGGAGGGAATTGCCTCAGGCATGGAGCTGAGTAACTGTCTTCACAAGGTCTCTATTAAGCCCCCACAGTCATGCTACATAGTCCCTTACCTTATTTAGACCCACCTTCCTCAGCAATCCCCTC
Source organism: Trichechus manatus latirostris (assembly GCF_000243295.1). Classification (NCBI taxonomy): domain Eukaryota; kingdom Metazoa; phylum Chordata; class Mammalia; order Sirenia; family Trichechidae; genus Trichechus; species Trichechus manatus. Next base: position 11,510,817 of record NW_004444007.1, on the reverse strand, counting down.
ACCCCTGAGGTTTTGGAAACAGTGGAAACCCTGGTGGTGTAGTGGTTAAGAGCTATGGCTGCTAACCAAAAAGTTGACAGTTCAAATCCACCAGGTGCTCCTTGGAAACCCTATAGGGCAGTTCTACTCTGTCCTGTAGGGTCACAATGAGTCAGAATTGACTTGACGGCAGCAGGTTTGGTGTTTTTTTGGTTTTAAAATGTGTATATGTGTGTTTATGTATTTTTATGTGTGTGTGAAAGAGGGAGAGAGCAAGAGGGAAATATAGAGAGAATGAGAGAGACTTTAAGAAACCTAAACTGGATAAATCCCAGCAGTTGAGTTAGGGATGTAATTGTGGCCAAGAAAGTCCACACACAATTAACAGAAACCTAGAGTTCTTGACTGGTCATAGGGATGATGCCGGATCAGACAGCGTTTCATGCCATTGTGCTTGGGCTCACTGTGAGTCAGGGCCGACCAACATCGGCTAACAACAGCAACAGAATTTTCAAGTGGCAAAGGACCTCAAGAAATGATCTTAGGTAATACTGTATATCAACTGTATGAGACAGGTGGCTGTTGCTATGTATGCTGTATTCTTAAAGATTGACATACACAGAAATTCCACCATCATCCTGGGTAGTCTTTAATTGCCACCCAGACATAAAATATATTTAACCTTGTTTCAGTTTGCTTTCGTGGTGATTGTCAAAATTCCTGCAATATCCCTAGTTTTCAAATAGATTTTTCTTGCTATTTCTCTACATTTTCAACTGCTCAGGGATATTGGTTTTTAATTTCGGAGAGCCAGGGGCCATGTGTTGGTAGTACGGAGTCAAACCCTATATGTGCCACTCAGCAAGCTGCCTTCTCCCTGTGTTTCAGGTTCCTTATCTGAAAAGAGGCACAATAACACTGACCTTCCAGGGTGGTGGTTTTCATTGTTGTTAGTTGCCGTAGAGTTGGCTTCAACTCATGGTGATTCCAAGTATAACAGGGTGTTAAAATGTTGCACAGTCCTAAGCCATCTTCATGATCATTGGAATTCTCGAGTCCCTTGTTGCTTCCACTGTGTATTGTGAGTGCCTTCCAACCGAGGGAGCTCAACTTTCAACACCATTTTGACAGTGTTCGGTTCTGATCCATCTGGTCTTCATTGGCTGATTTTCAGAAGTAGGTGATCAGGCTTTTCTTCCTAGTCTATCTTAGTTTGGAAGCTTTACTGAAACCTGTACACCATGGATGACCCTGCTGGTATTTGAAATTCAGCATCATAGCAATGTGCAAACCACAGTACAACAAACTGACAGATGGGTGGTACAGTACCTGACAGAACAGGGTTGCAGCAAACATTAATTGAGCTAAAGTATGCATACTGTTTGGTACACAATAGGGCACTTACTAAATGGTAACTGTTACTTGGTCTTAAAATTTTTGTAAGTTTTCTATAACCTATAATCGTGATGAGCTCATAAAACATTGTCCATGGAAACCTATTAATTGAGTGATTATTGGTCGATAAACAATTAAATATGTATAAATTCTTCTGAGCTTGTATTAACTCTCTTTTGTAGTATTTTCGAATAATATGTGTCTTCACAAAAATCACAGAAGAAGTATGTTGTGGGTGACTACTAAGTTTTGTTGAGAAGATCAGTAATAAATATATGGTTATTCTTTGGAGCCATATGATTTTTTAATAAAAACAGGTAAAGTTATCTTTTCTGAAATGTTTTCCTTTGGCTTACAACCTAGCTACATAAGTGTTGTTAATCTTGTTTTCCTTTTTTGTTTTGTTTTGTTTTTTAATTGGTGTAATTAGGCATCATTTAAAGTGAAGTTTTATACTTCACTATATGACAATTAAATGTATATACTCCTAGCATGGAAATACTGGTGCTTTGACATTTCATGTTGTCAGAGAAGAAGAATTTTTAAGGGAAACTGTGTAGAGTGGCCTTGAGTGATTCAAAATGTAGGGTACTTTATTTTTCATAGTTGCTACGTCTGAATTTTCCCTGACCACCTATAATTAAATATATGCTGATGAGTTCGTGTAATGTAAACCCATCAGGATTTAAATATAGTTTTTAAACTCCACTTATTATATTCTGTTAACTTAAATTTTACTCCACTGGTGTATCATTACAGTAAATGTTTAGGATTATTAATCTTCTCTTGGGTTCCTTATTGAATTTTTTTTTCAGTTACACATACACTTCAATTGAAGAGTTCTCTCTCTCCTTTTAGTATAGAGTAAACGCCACTTCTTTTAATTAAAAAGTCATACGGTCTGTTGAAAATTACCTGCTCATATAAGCAATCAGAAAACCTGAAATTGCAGTTCATTTGAGCGTGTGTGTTTCATCTAGAAACATCATTTGAGAATACTGGGCTAAATCTTGCCAAGCATCAAGTTATGTGGATGTTTAGCAACCAGCTTAGAAGTCTTACACTTTTCAACATAGAAAAGTCACTGTAATGAATGCCTTCTTGTGCAGGCTAGGTTAGCTTTAGTCACTGGAGAGTAAGCATTTCTTTAGTCTTGGCCTGTGTTGTCTGATGTAATCAGATCAGACAGAAGTAGTCAGTATATCCAGAGCATCTTTAGAAACATGAAAGATCCTGTTCCTAAGAAGCAAAGAGAGATTTTCCAGCTCTGGAGTAATTGAAAGATAAATAAGAAAATGGTGGTTCATGTATCCCAACGGTTTCTGAGATTTTATTTCCATTATTTCTGGAATTCCTAAGGGCAACTTGGAGGACTTCTTGTAGCTAGTTGATACTGACTGAAGAATTCCTGATGTTGTTTCTGGGTAAATGATTTTAAAGTTGTTTTTCAGAAAAATCAAGAGTTTTTTTTAAAAAAATTAGGTTACAGAATTATATATGCCTGACATAGATCACTTCTCCTTCAAGAAATTTTAATAAAACACTAATGCTGAAACTGTAATGGACATAAAGTAACTGTTGTGTGGTTAATGTCAGTTACATTATTATGGGAGAACACCAGAAACCAAACCCACTGTAGGACAGAGTAGAACTGCCCCATTGGGTTTCCAAGGCTGTAATCTTTACAGAAGCGTCTTTACATCTTTTTCCTGTGGATTGGCTGGTGGGTTCGAACCATCGACCTTTTGGTTAGCAGTTGAGTGCTTTAACCACTGCACCACCAGGACTCCTAAGAGAACACTAGCTACATCTAAACGACGACAACAACAAAACAAACCAGTTGCCATCTAGTTGATTCCGATTCATAGTGACCCAGTATGTTGCAGAATAGAACTGTGCTTCATAGAGTTTTTATGGCTATGACCTTTTGGAAGCAGATCGCCAGGCCTTTCTTCTGAGATAGCTCTGGGTGGGTTCAGGCTGCCAACCTTTCGGTTAGTAGCCATGTGCTTAACGCTTTGTGCCACCCAGGGATTCAAAAGAGACAGTTTTTTTTTTTTTCTTTAGGGAGAAATGATTGATTGGAGAATTTGTTAATTTTTAGGTAAATTTCAGTGACATAGAAATGACCTCTGTTAGCATTTATACCTTTTTTTGATTAAGGTAAAGTTCATATGACATAAAATCAACCATTTTAAAACATTTGATTCAGTGGCGTTTGTACATTCACAATGTTGTGTAGCCTGCTGTTTTTTACTAAGTGCTAAATAATATCATTCTCAGGAGCTGTTTTTGCCAAGTTAAGGACCTTTTAAAAGGATTTCAGATTTCTTCAGCCAACCAAAATAGAAGTCAGAAAAATGGATTGATATCCAAGAATTGCTTCTCCTTACATTTGCCGAGCTAGTAAGGTTGAAAATAATAAAATGAATAGGGAACACAATCTACTTTTTCACAACTCCACTCAAGGAATACAATTTAAGGGTAAACACTTTCTTTTACAAGAAATTCAATGACAGTTTGATGTATTGATCATCTTGAGATCTAAAATTGATCATTCAGATAGCAGAATGCTAAAGAATATAAAGATGAGTGAAACAAGTAGAACAGAAATAACAAGAATATTGCCAATGTGATCAGTGTCACTGATCATTCGGTCTAGAAACCATGTGATGGTCGTGGGTTTTGCTGTATGTATATCCACCAAAAAGAAAAGAATATAAATGCATATATAACATATTCCAGTGTTGAATTTGTCAGTAGACATAGAGGTCCAATTGCCAAATTCTAGTTCTCATAGAAAAGGTTGTTCTTCCCACTTTAACTTTAGATACAGTAAATTCCTATCTTACATAACTGTTGATTATATTAAGGAAAACTATTTTTGAAACATACTGCTAAAATAATTAAATAGCTGTAAGAAGCTTTTCATTGCATCTCTGCATTTCTCCTCCTCTACCACCCAGACTGAAATAGAACTTCTTGCTAAGTAACATCCCTAGGGTTTATCCAATGAATACATTCCCATTTTCTTGACAGTCCTGAAATTATGACCCCAGTTTTTACTCATCTCAGAAGTACTCTTCAGAGGTATTACTTGATTAACTAGACAGGAGAGAACTGCCAAAGATTTTAGAAACTTAAGAAATCTCAAAGATTCTGTTTGTAATGATCACACTGGGGCTAGACAGCTTTGAGGGAAATCACAGAGAGAGAGATCAGAATCGATCATTCATAGAATTGAGATGGTCTATGTTAGCTTCACTCCCTGTATGTGAAAATAATAGGAATCAATTTGTTTGAAGTACCTTAGATAAATTAGAGATAACACTCTACACACAGACACATTACTTATATAAAATGATTTCCAGCAGACACTAAATCTAAAAACTTTCATTGAGTGTGAAAACCAGGAATGGTCTCTTGATCATTTGTATGTGTCTACATTATCATCCATCTAATCCTATAGAACAGCCAGCTATTATGTGCTTCACATCATTTTTCTTTTTCGTATGTGTATATATGACATCCATTTAAAAAAAATCCTAATTATTTAAGAAGCTGTAAGTAAAATACAGGTAGCACTGTGCCAGATACCTCAAGATGACCTCAACTCAGCATCCATATAGATGTCTGATTTGCTGTGTTTTGTAGACTCATTTATATTTAGCAACTCCTAACCTCAGTGACATAACATATATTATTCTTATGGCTTAAAGTCAGCACTCTGTATGTTGCCAACATAATTTTTCAATTATAAATTCCCATGAGTAGAGATTATGTTTTAATATTATTTAGTCACCTGATGCACAGCACTGTTATGCACTTCAGTAGGCCCAATCAATATTCATTGATGAACCTTCAAGAATAGTGTAGTTTTCTGTGTATTTCAATATTTAATCATTGGAATTTAATATATATTAAATGAATCAATATTTTTTAACTTTTTTTAACGATGGCAAATGTTTCAATAGGAAATATTTTCTGAAATGGCTTTTGATCATTGCCTACTGGAAACTGTGGATTCATTGTCAAAGAGATTTGATTCTGCAAATATTTATAGAATACTTAACTATATACAAGTACTTTGTTAGAAAGTCGGGCTCCAGAAACAAATAGGCAGCTCACAGTTTAGGGGTGAACGTGGAACTTGAGATGAAGGCTATTTCAGAGAGGTAGATATAATAATACAACTAAAATAGGCTTTGTAATAAATCGTTGTGGAGGAGCAAGCGATTGATTTCTCCTGTGTGTTGTTAAAGGAAGACTTTAAAGAGGAGGTGAGGTAAAGTGTAAAAATGTGCCCGATAGAGAAGGAGGAGAAAAGGGAGTGAATAGGAAGAAGATTACAGAAAGGGTGTGAAGCATACGCCAAGACATAGAGGCATGAATGTTTGAGAAACTGTGAGAAAGTTAGTGCAGCTGCACCTCAGGATGTGGATGAAAGAGGGGCAGCTGAGGGAAGGAGCCAGGGGTTGGAGCCAGAGTGTGAGACGTCATTGAATACCATGCTTGTGGTTAGGTGCTGTCAAGTCAGTTCCGACTCACAGAGACTCTGTGTACAAAACCTTGCCCTGTCCCGTGCCATCCTGACAGTCATGGCTGCCCTTGAGCCCATTGTTGCAACCACTGTGTCAGTCCATCTTGTTAAGGGTTTTCCTTTCTTTGGCGGACCCTCTACTTTACCAAGCATAATGTCCTTCTCCAGGGACTGTCCCTTCTGTTAACATGTCCAGAGTAAGTCAGATGAAGTCTCACCATCTTCGCTTCTAAGGAGCATTCTGGCTGTACTTCTTCCAAGATAGAATTATTTATTCTTCTGACAGTCCATGGTATATCCAGTATTCCTCACCAACACCACAATTCAGATACACCAGTTCTTCTTCCAGACTTCCTTATTCATTGCTCACCTTTCGCATGCATATGAGGCAATTGAAAATACCATGGCATGGGTCAGGCACACCTGAATCCTTAAAGTGACGCTTTGCTTTTTAACACTTTAAGGAGGTCCTTTGCAGCAGTTTTGCTCAATGCAATACGTTGTTTGATTTCTTGACTTCTGCTTCCATGGGCGTTGATGTGGATCCAAGTAAAATGAAATCCTTGATAACTTCAGTCTTTTCTCCGTTTACCACGAAGTAATTTATTGGTCCAGTTATGAGGATTTTTGTTTTCTTTATGTTGAGATGTAATCCATACTGAAGGATGTAATCTTTGATCTACATTAACAAGTGCTTCAAATTCTCTTCACTTACAGCAAGCAAGGTTGCGTCATCTACATATGGCAGGTTGTTAATGAATCTTCCTCCAAGCCTAATGCCTTGCCGCATTCTTCTTTATATAGCCCAGCTTCTCGGATTCGAATACCATGCTAAGTGCTGTCAGCAAGGAGCCAGTGGAGCTTGTAAAGCAAAGGAGTGACAAGATCAAAACTGTTAACGAGAAGGATAATTATTGCAACAGTATGAAGGATGTATTGGAATTGAGAAAGACTGGTGGCAGGAAGACAGTGAACACTTGGAACAGGAAGGGGTAGTGTAAGTGAAGACCAGGGGACAGACTCGAGAGACCTTTTATGAGTGGTGACAGATGAACTGTCATCCGAGAGCTTGTCTGTTTTTTATTTGGGCACCTTGCTGGGTGGTACAATGAATATTTATTTATTTGGGCAAATTGATTTTGAGGTTCTTTTGCAAAGGTAAGAACAAGCCATCCTTTTTTTCCTGCATGCTAAGTGAAACTAGGAATTAATTGCAAAATATGTATAAGTAAAATTGACCTCATTTACTGTTTTAAAATATTGTTATTAAATCTCATTTCTGTGAGTTTCATTTCTTCCTCTGCAAAATTGTGTGGCTTGGGTTGTTTAAAAATTAAATGACCACTAAGATTTGTTAAAGTTTTAAATTCTGTGACTATAAATTTCTGTTGATCTGGTTTATTTGAACTGAATTATACCCATACTACATAATAGTAAGACAGTGAAGCTCAAGTTCTTTGTATTTACTGGTACTTTCTCTCTACAATACTTATTTTCACTTTAATTTACACTCCCTGAACCCTTTTAAAAGTGCATAGGAAGTGAAAAAGCCCTGTCATAACAAGCCATTTAAAAAGGACTAGTCACTCCTGACCTCTTAGGTCAGAGGTCCCAACCCTCTGCTACCTGCTGTGGTAAAAACAGTTACTTCTCTCAACCTGGGAAACTTTCAAGCAAGTCACTGATGTAGGCAACACAGTCACGTTTTAAGATCAATTTTAAAATATGCAAATAGAAATACTCTATGAATTTACAATGGATTATCAGTACAGATCCAAAATAAAATGAATTAAAAAAAAAACCTGATTACAAATATCTTTTGAAAGTAAACATTTAAAAACAATTTCTCCTAAATTAATTTTCCTGACCCAGGGTTCCCTTGGGGTCATGCACAGGCCCATGGTTGGCAAATGAAGCCTCTTTTTCTAGTGCTAGGGATCTTCGTCCCTGGGTGGTGCAAACAGTTAATGCATTCAGTTGCTAATCAAAAGGTTGGAGATAAGAGTCTACCCTGAGGTGCCTCAGAAGAAAAGCCTGGCGATCTACTGTAAATCAGCCATTGAAAACCCTGTGGTGCACAGTTCTGCTCTGACGCACATGGGGTTGCCATGAGTTGGAATTGACTTGATGGCAACTGGAAAAAAGTAAGTCTTTGTTGGGGAAGTTCAAGAGCCTCATGTCAGGTCTCCTTAGTCTAGAAAAGAGGAACAGATTTCATTGATTTAGTGCTAATCTGTAAATGTGTTTGCAATTTAGAAGTCTGCATCTAAATTCTGCTAATCTTTGGGAATTTCAACTAGGTTTTGAATAACAAGCTGAAATGCAAGCTCATATTACAATTAAAGCAGGCGAGAAATGTAAATTTTGCCAAGGGTCTTTGAGTGCTGATCATTTTAGCTCTTCTGTTGCTAAGGCTGCAACAGCAGAGAATACTGTGATCCTTTCTAGTTCCATGTGGCTTGGGTTTTATATAGTTTTTGTGATCTTTGTTCTAATCTTTGTATCAGGCAACCATGATGTGTTTTATTTCCAGTCTGTATATACAAGTTTGCTCTGAGGATGTTTGCAAATTGCAGGGGCACATTGACACAACTTTCTTAAGTCCAGTAGTTACGCAATTGTAAAATTTGGAGGTCATTAATTGAAATAGAATAATGGGAAATGAGAAGAGGAAACTCCGTATTCTGTGAGAGTGGAAACTCACTTCTCTGTCTTTAAGGGAAATTGCTGCGGGGGGACATGGAATGCATCACTGCTGCCTCTTGACAGGTTCACCTTGGAGAGACACAAATTAAATCCTTTCAGTTGCTGTTTTGAAGCTAAAAGTGTTTGACCAGTTCAGCCCCTGAATGGTGTTTAAGGAATAAAGAGAAAAGAGCAGGAAGTTCTAATTGGCAAATTACTCCTTGTTGTTTAGTTTGGCTTCCAAGTTGGAAATTCCAATAATGAGGACCTTTGTGGGACTTGCCCTTGAGCAGAACCAGGGGGGGTTTGTTCAATTACTATTTAATGTGAAGATATTCAAGAAACATTGTATCATTTAAACCATCACTTTCTGTTAAACAAATTCTGTGGTGTAATGATTTTTAAATCTCTCTTCATGGATGCTTTTATGGTTCTGAACCATCTAAGTGAAGTGTAAATTGCAAATAAGACCTAAATGGATTTTTCTTATTACATGGTATTTATAGGGATATTATTACTTAATGACAGTGTCTCAAGATGTGAGAAAATATGTTTAGGTAACAGCTTCTTCATCATGGTTATTCTTATCCTGATTAGAAAAAAAAAAACTCAAAGTATTTGTTTGACTCATTCTAAACTGAATTTATAGCAAGTTGAACATTTCCTTTTGATGCTAGTATTTCAGAATGTTAATGAAGAATTTTTTTCCATTGTTTACTTAATAGATTGCAGGAGACATTTTTGACATTAATTTAGACTTACACATTTAAATTTGAGAGGATGGGCTTCAATTTGCACAATTTTCTTCTTGTTGTTAGGTGCCATTGAGTCGGTTCTGGCTCATAGCTACCCTGTGTACAACAGAACGTAACACTGCCCACTCCTGCACCATCATACAACTGTTGTTAGGCTTGAGCCCATTGTTGCAGCCACTGTGTCAATCCATCTCATTGAGGGTCTTCCTCTTTTTCACTGGTCCTCTACCAAGAATGATATGCTTCTCCAGGGACTGGTCCCTCCTGATAACGTGTCCAAAGTATGTGAGACGAAGTCTCGCCATCCTTGCTTTTAAGGAGCATTCTGGCTGTGCTTCATCCAAGACAGATTTGTCCGTTCTCCTGGCAGACCATGGTATAGTCAGAATTATCTTACAGACGAGTTTGTATTGTACCGTGGAGAGTTACTTTACACTTGCAGATATATCAAAGTGGTTAAAAAGAGGGGACTTTTCATTTTGTATCTTGATGGCACCATTGAACTTCAGTATGTGACCTTGTCAAAAGTTATAAAAGGAATGATGTAAAGACTTAGAGTTGCTCAGTGGAAGGCATTTATAAAAATAAATAATTACGTGTTACTTTTTATTAAAATTTATAGAATGTCTATGTATCATTTATATAAATAAAAGCTAAGGTTTTAGTCGAAGACTTCTGTTTACTTTCATTTCATAGATAGGGTCATTGGATTTTAGAGGAGGAGATCATTCCTTTCTTGATGATTGAGATTTCCATATTCATTTAATAGTTAGTTACTTGCTAAAGGATTTTATGACATCAGTATTACTTGAAACAATTGTGTAGTTGAAGTTACTGTGAATTAATTACCAATTTCCTTTTTACATTAAGTGTCTCACACAGGAACAATTGATGTGATACTGTTGGAAATGCTAATGGCTCCTGAGGTACTAATCTTGCCTTGTTTCTGAACACTGACAAAATTGTGTCTCCCTGAGTGGGCCATGGACTTACACTATGCTGTGAAGTGCTGCGCAGAGGTGTCAAGCTGGTAAATGGAATAGTTTTCTGATGAGATGTGAGTCTGATATTTCTTCCCGAATCTGTTTGGCTTCAGTGATCAAAAGAGTGAAATTGCTTTTTTTCCCCTTCTAGTATTTTAATTTATCTAAATTGGAGCATGTCTTTGAAAGTAGTAATAATAATCTCAAGTGTTTCAACATTGTGGCTCCTTTAAGATACATTTAGGGCAGCTGACTTGTTGATTAATGGGTTCAGATTCTTTTAATTTATTGAAAAAGCATGCTCTCACTCCATAGATTTTTTGAAAGCCTACTAAGTTTTAGAGTACTGTACCAAGTTGTAGTTTGGGGGAGGCAAGGGATGTGGAGAAGAGGCAGGACCCATGCCACTGAAGTATATGTATGACTTGTATAAAATCAAAAGAAAACCAAACCTGTTGCGTTCAGTCAATTCTGACTTATAGTGACCCTAGAGGACAGAGTAGAACTGCCCCATAGGGTTTCCAAGGAGCAGCTGGTGGATTCGAACTGCCGGTCTTTTGGTTAGTAGCCATAGATAGCTCTTAACCACTGCGCCACCAGGGCTCCATGACTTGCATAGCGGCTTGAATTGTATCCTGTGATCTGATGGAGTATAATGTGATTAACTTTCCCTTTTTTGAAGATAATTTTGTTGGCAATTTGTGTGTGGATTGGAAGGGCACCATCTGTAGGTAGGGGAATGATTAGGAGGCTCTTGCCAGTGGCCCAGGCTAGACATGGTAGAGGCCTAAATTAAGACAGTGGGCCAGTGGTACTGAAAGGAGAGGGAGGGATTTTGCAGTATTTAAGAAGTTAATCAAACTGATTGTTGACTGATTAATTTGAGAAGTGCACAGGATATTGAACTTTAAAACTAGAATTTTGTAGCTTAAATTGTTTGCTTAAATGTTTATTTTCATTGATGGTTGTAGATTATTCTTTCAAGCGTACCATGACAATTTCACTGAATATCTAAAATTGTAAATAGAGGTATTTTTAGTGTTCTTTCCTACTTTAGCAAAATCTCATTCCTTTAAGATAATGCTCAAACCAATTCTTTAATGTAGTGTATTAGTTATTTATTGCTTTGTTAATGAATTATCCCAGAATTTAGTGATTGGAGACCACACATATTTATGATCTCACAGTTCCTGTGGGTCAGGTCTCTGGGAGTGAGTGTTTCTGGCTCAGGGTCTCTCATGAGGCTGCAGTCAAGGTGCCAACCAGGACTGCAGTCATCTCAAAGCTCAACTTGGGGAGAATCTATTTCCAAGCTCACTCATGCGGGCCTCTTTAAAGGACTCCCTCATGACATGGAAATTGGCTTACCCCAGAGTGAGAGAGCCAAGAAAGAGTGAGAGAGAACACTCAAGACAGAAGCAATAGTCTTTTTATGATCTAATCTTGGAAGTGATACTCCATTATTTCTGCTGTATACTGTTCATCTGAAGTGAGGCGATAGTCTAGTCCATACTTGAGGGGTCAGAACTATACAAGGGCATGAACACCAGGCACTGAGGATCACTGGAGCCATATCAGAGGTTGCCTACTATACATGGCTTATACCACCTGGCCCTTAATTATTCATCTCTCCAGTTTCATGTCCTACCAGTTTTCCATTTACACTAGACTACAGCCAAACCAAACTTTTTTCAGTTCCTGAAATGGTCTATGCTGTCTCTTGACTTCAGACCTTCTTTTACTCCTTCGTTTGGCTAACTCTTAAGTGTACTATAGATTTCCGTTTGAGTATCATGTCCCTAGTAAGCATTTCCTGACTATTTCTTCCCAATCCTACAAATTAATTAAAGTACTTTTGCTACTTCTTCAGTTATAGCATGCATGAGACATTAATGTTGTTCCTGTTTTGAACTGTGTGCCTTTCTGCTAGACTGTACACTGTGTCCTTAACACCAGCGCTTTTGCCCAGCACTACACTGGGCACTTATTAATATCTGTTGAGTGAATGGCTAAATAAATCCGGAAATGCCTAAGATGCGGTCAGTGTGTTCAACAAGCTTATGGTCTTCTTTTATGGATCTATCAGAGAGCCACCACGTGTGACTTCTTCTAAATACATTTTATTGAGCCAGTTCTCAAGTTTGTTGCTTTGGGGAAAAAATAAGCCAAATTTCCATTTTATGAATGTAATACTTAGACCTATGTGGCAGATAGAATTTGGAGTTTAAAGAATAAAAAACGTTACATTTAAATGAAGCTTCAATTGCTTTGTAGAAACCAGTTTCTGTTTTGACTTAGCTGTCCACACTTGTTTTTAAAGTTGATTAACAGTAAGAAGAACGAAGGGAATTGAGCAGGGTATACTTGCTTTCAATCTAGGTGGAATCTTAGGTGGGATAACAATTTTGCATCAAAAACGGGGCATAACTATATTTCCTGGCTTCAGAATTGGGGCAGTTTTATGTGATTGTGTATCTCTTTTAAAATTTAAAAAATGAGGACAAGTTCTTTTTAGGAAGTAAACAGCAAGAAAGGATAAATATATTTTAACTCTTCAAAGAGCTGTTCCTTTTCATTTTCGCAGTTACTACTCACTCTTCAATCTGAAAACTTGTCTTCTACCTCTGTATCTTCTTGGAATTTCTTCTGGCCAAGCTCACTCTTACCAGCTTATTGCAAGGGATTTTCAGGTCCTTGCATTATTGGACTTTTCTACTGCGTGTAACTCTGATCACCATCTCTTTTTTGAAACTCTTTCTATGTGAGGTTTCATAACAACACTTTCCTGGCTCCTCTCTTTCTGCTCCTCATCCTCCTCCTCCTCCTCCTTCTTCTTCACATTTTTGGCAATTTCTTGTACAAATCAGATGCTCTCTGCCTTGCAGATGCTACTGTTCTAGTTTAAACACTTATCAACTCTTCAACCATGGCAACACCATTCCTCCTTCATACTAATCTGTCTTTCTACATATCTGCCAGAGTAATTACCTATATACAAACCTGACTGTCATCTCTTGTTTAAAACTCTTAAAGGCTCCCCATTACCCTTAAATGAAAAAGAAAAAAAGTTCTACAACCAACCTCTGCTTCCTTTTCCACCTCTCTGCGTTTCATTAAATCCATAGCTATGTGGAACTTGTCATTTCTGAGCATCCCGTTCTTTTTCTCACCTTAGTGTTACTCTTTCTGAGGTATTATTTCGCCCTCTTTTTTTTTTTTTTTTTTTGATTTGGCTGACTCTTGTTCATCACTTAATATTCATCTCTTTTGAGAAGGATTCCCTGACCTCCATCTCTCTCCCCACAGTCCTCCCAAGATGTATTCAATGTATTCACATAGAATTTTGTGAAAATCTTAACCACTACACTTTCCATACTTCACTGTTACTATCGACCCTTTTTTATCTTTCCCTGATGACATAGTGGTTACGAGCTCATAGCTGCTAACCAAAAGGTTGGCAGTTTGCATCCACCAGCTGCTCCTTGGAAACTCTATGGGACAGTTCTACCCTGTCCTGTAGGGTTGCTATGAGTCGGAATTGACTTGACGGCAATGGGTTTGGTTTTTTTTTTTTTTTTT
>NW_004444007.1:11402997-11496759 GCF_000243295.1 Trichechus manatus latirostris | reverse complement strand
CAAATGTTGCCCTATGACAATGGTTAACAATCTCACAACACATCAACAATATCCTTACTCTACTTTGTGTTCCCTATCATCAGGGTTTGGTTTTTTTTTAATTGCCCAAGAGTTTTTTGAGTTTGCGGACCATGTCTTCTTCATCTTTATCTCCAATGTCTAGCGTACCCACTACCATGAAGTCGTCTGACTCGTATTGACCCTACAGGACAGAGTAGAACTGCCCCATAGGGTTTCCAAGGCTGAAATCTTTACAGAAGCAGACTGCCACATCTTTCTCCCGCAGTGGCTACTATAGTGTCTCTGTGTTCATAAATGTTTGTTGAAAGGAAAGGTTACTTAATAGATTTAGGCAGTTATCCATTGCTTCACTTAAAAAAATATCTATTGAGTGCCTATTGTATGACAAGTTCCATTCTATACACAGAGGATTACAGTAATAAAACAAAAGGTAATGTCTTCCCTCATAGATCTCACATTCTATTGCTAATGCATGTTAACACAATACCCACTGATATTTACTTGAACATTTCGATAAAGAGAGGAGACTTCCCTGATAAACACTGAGAAAGTTGGGCCTTTCGTTGGTGAACAGTTGAATCTCTGATTATTATTTTTTAAATTTGGACTATGGATATTTTTTCTGCTTTGTTATCTTACTTAAACATATTCTTGTGCCCAAGTGTTTGTTAGGTAGAATTCTAAAACAAAAAACCAGAAAATCCTAAAAATAGTAAATACTATACAATATTGAATAATAATAAAAAGTAATATTAAAACATTTCCTAGTATTTCAGTGAAATTTTTATTTCTATTACTTGGATCACAGTAGAAAACCTTCTTTTAATATCATATAACTACAACTATTATTTTTCTTCCAATAGTTATACAAATTAAAATTGTAAAATCAGTTTCCATGGAGAAATTTAATATTAAATATCATGTCAAGAAAGAAAGGAATTGTATCTTTGAAAGATGGAGTACAGAATGGATCTCTTGATAGATCCGTAGTTGTCTAATGGTGTAGATGCTGATCTAATTAATGTTATAAATGGGTTATATATTAAAAGTTTTCTCTCTAAACGTCAGTGAAGATAGTCATTGCAAAAGGAAAAAATAAGTCCTTGAAATCAAATATTTCATTAGGCAAAATGTGAATGAATATGTAAAACCAATACTATTTTTGTGCCCCAGTATATCACATGAATTAATTAATTCTCACAGCTCTAAATACTACTATGTGGTATTTGCAGGTGGAAAAATAAAAACAGAAGACATTTCCACAAAATAATATCAGAACCTAGAAGACTCATAGAATCATATTTTTAGAAGAGGCTTTGAAAGATTATCTTTTCCCTTATGTCTCCTAAAAATTCAAAATCTGTATCATCCATTCTTCATCTTCAGAGGACAGTCTATAAGCCAGAAAATACATTCCAATATGTCAAAACCATATATGACTCAGGCTTTCTTAATAACTAATGGAAATTCCTTTTACATTAAAATAGGTTTTATGGTTATTAAGTTCATGTTGTGATATAAAACCAAAAAAAAAAAACCAAACCCATTGCTGTTGAGTCCATTCTGACTCCTAATGACCCTATAGGACAGGGTAGGGTTTCCAGGGAGCACCTGGTGGATTCAAACTGCCAACCTTTTGGTTAGCAGCTGAGCTCTTAACCACTTTGCCACTAGGGTTCATTTTAAATGTGGCTGACAGAATCCAATCACTAGCAACCTTTTGAGATTTTATTTGAATTAAAATATTTTACATATTGTCAAAAACAAAAGTGGGTAAAAACAAATCTGAGATAAGCCCCTTATTTCAACTCTACCAATCGTAGCCTGTCTGGCAGTATTTGGGTTCCAAGAAAATAAAGTTCTTTAAAGGCTGCTGGAAGTAGTCTCATTGAAAACTTGGAAATTTGAGAACAAAATGCAATGACTAACTTTAAAAAAAGTCTAATATTTTAAATTATAAAAACTTATTGGTGTTTTTCAGCATCATGAATCTCCAAGTCAAGTTGTGATGAACTTAGTAAGTGACTATGAGTCAGAACTCATTTGACGGCAATGGTATTTTGTTTTGTTTTTTAAATTAAATCTCTGTCAGAGAGGGAGGCGGAGGTTCAGTGCTGGAATTCTCGCCTTCCATGTGGGCCTGTTGACTCCTGGCCAATGCTCCTCATGCACAGCCACCACCCATCCATCGGTGGAGGCTTGTGTGTTGCTGTGGTGCTGAACAGGTTTCAGTGAAGCTTCCAGACTAAGACAGACTAGAAAGAAAGGGCTGGTGATCTACTTCCAAAAATCAGCCAATGAAAACCCTGTGGATCATAATGTTCCAGTCCTCTGTTGTGCGTGGGGTCACTGTGAGTGAGGGTGGATTCACGGCAGCTAACAACAACAGCTACATTTCTGTCATAGGATGGTGCTCCTTCCTGTCAGATTCCATGGCAGCTTGGTAGCTAGGTGAGAGCTGAATCATCATCTGCCTCTCTGTCTTTTATTAAGTGGTATCATTGGAAGTGGGCTGCTGCTGTCCTGCAGTGGCACATGCTCCCCGTCCAGGCGTTGGCAGGGTTTCTGACAGTACGCTGGCACTGTTCAGGTACACTAGCTGAATTTCCGGTGAATGTGGAAGTAAGGAGGGCTTGCTTTGGTGATTTATTTACCTTGATTTGTGCTGCCCTGCCTTCTTCCTCTCTTGAATACAGATCATATCTGGACAATGATGTATAAGAGGCAGGATTTACTGCTCTAGTTGGTAATATCTTGTTCGCATAGCTTCCATCTCCCTGTAGCTTGCTTGTGGACTCCCCTCCTCTCTTTCCCTTGGATATTCTCATTGAATATCTGTAAAATATGTGGTATTAAAAAACAGAATATATACCCCTCCAAAGATAATCTGATTAAGCAAGGAAGATTACATTTAAAACTTTTTTTGAAATTATCTTGCTTTCCATAATCTTTTACATATCAGCCAGTTCAATATCTAGTTTAACGATGCCCAGTAGACATACAATGTGAGCCACAAATGCCATTTTGAATTTTCTAGTAGCCACATTAGAAAAAGCAAAAAGAAACAGATGAAATTAATTTTAATAGCATCTTTTATTTAACCCAGTATATCCAAAATATTTATTCAACAATCAACAAAAATATTATTGGTGAATTTTTAAAATTCTTTTTTTCATACTAAGTCTTCAAAAATGGCAGCACCAGCTTTTCTTTATCACTTCTTAAGAGCTCTTTGTTATATGAGATTAAGCATGTTGGTATAATCAGATCTGCCCAATAATTTGAAATTAATTAAAGGATTATTTGAAATATGCACTTTCATTAGTGCTGAACCTCATCCTCAGAAGATACTGCGCTTTGAGGTTTTAGGTAATGGTGTTATGAAGCTCTCATAATTAGCAGGATATTAAATATAAAAAAATTTCTTTATATAATTTTTAATTTCCATATTTGTATATTCATTGTAAACTAATGATTTTATAATATACAACCAACATAACAATATAAATAGTTTATAAATAAATACATTATACATTATGGATGCAGGTTCAAAATGGAAAGGGTTACATGATCAAAACAGTTTGATGACCACTGGCATACAAGATGAAGTCCAAATATTTGAGATTAGTTTTTAAGGTCCCTCTTCTCCCCTATTTTGACCCCGTTGAAGCTACCACTGTTTTCCTACAGAGTTTCTCTAAATTACGGCTGCCAACTAAAGTCAGATCTTCCTTCTTAACTGTTTGCTTGAACCCAACATATTCTCTTCTCATTTCTATAATTTTGCCCAACCTTTTTTTCATTTGTTTCTTCCGCTTCTCTTTTCAACTATAAAAATAATATTCATCCTTCAAGATTCAACACAATTTCTACCACCTGGAAATCATCACTGACAACTACTCCATCCTATATTCCTGTCTTTCTAGTCTGAATACTTACAATATTTTTTTCTGTGCCATTTATTTTAAAATTTGTTTATATACTACCTTTTATTATTTTTTTTAAGTGTGTGCTCTGTCTTCTCAATGAAATTTTAAGTATTTTGAAAGCAAGGATTTTATATTTCTTCTGTGTGACCTTTTACTGCCAGGTACAGCTCAGAGAGGCACATAGTATTGTGCAAATAAACCCTAGCTAAAAGAGAATTGAGATTTAAATACTCTTGTTGATTTGACTTTAATAGTCCTCATCAATATGACCAATCATAGTCTCCATGGTCTAGAGAGATTTTAATGATTAATGTGTGTATGTTCTATGGGAAGATGGGTTTAATAAATAATGCTGCTTTGTGAAACCAAGGAATTTTCATCCCTTATCTCACCTCAGAAATCCATAATTCTTTTATTCTTAAACAACTCTGTCCTTGCAAGAGGGAGGGACAATTTAGAAACTTTTCCTGAAAGACTTAAGAAAGTTGGCCAACTCTCTATAATCTCCCATAACTTGCTTGTTTAGGAGAATAATCCAGCAGGAATGAAAATATGGTGTGGTTTACTGGCAGAAATGCTGTCACATTGTGTAGCTGAAAAGATAACATTTGACATCTGTCGAGAGAACGGGACAAATTTCACAAATCAAGCCCAGCTTGGCCCAGGATTCAGTGTCACCGCATCATTTCATCACCATGAACTCGTGTTTTGCCTATGTGTAATCATAAGTAGTCCTCTCTGAACATTTTTGTGGTATCTCTCTAGAACATGTTATTTTTTAGTTTTGAAGAAAATCATAAGTTATTTTATAATATTATACTACATTTTACACAGTAATTGGGGCTTGAGTGAAAATTTACAGAAATAATTTGACAAAATAAGATGCAACTAAATAAGAACATGCTTTATTTCACTGTTTTCTGAGCCTGGTTGTACGTTAGAATCCCCTGAAGAGTTCCCAAAATTCAGTCTCCAGGCTCCCCTTGGACTTACTAAATCAGACTCCAGCCTGGGAATCTGTGTTTGAAAGTCTCCCCAGTTTGGAAATTCACTGTTTTCTCAGTTCCTGTTTTTATACGTTGTTAGAGCGCAATACGATTTTTATGGCTTAAAAGTTAGAAGAGTAATACTGGTGTAGGGGTAGGAAGCAGGAATGAACCTTGGATACCAGCTTCTTTGATTCACTGTTATCTGAAGGAGTCTTTAGACAGTAGTCAGCAGAAGATTCCCTGAATTCACCATTGTTAGTTTCCTTACAGAATACCACATGGCCTTGTTTGGATTTTACATTAGTGTCAAGTCTGGAGTCAGAATTAACTCAGATTGCAATTAATAACAACAACAAAGTCACTGACCTACTCTGAGATGCACAGCAAGATAACCGCCTAGTCATGGTCAGTGTCCAGCCTGTTGCTGTCAAGTTGATTTTGACTCGTAGGGACCCTATAGGACAGAATAGAACTGCCCCATAGGGTTTCCAAGGAGCGACTGGTGGATTCGAACTACTGACCTTTTGATTAGCAGCCGAGCTCCTAGCCACTGCATTACCTTAACTCTCAAACTGGGATGGATGTACATTGGAGAAGTCTAAACACTTAACCTTAGGTGCTCAGCTGTGTTTGTCACAGAGAAGCCAAACACCATTTGGCATAGAGCTGACTGCAAGGCTAAGTCCCTCCCATGATTTATTGGTAGAGATATTCTTTGGAGATTTGGGGACTCGGTTGCTAAAATAAAATATAGCATATCCTTTAGATACCCACAGGAGGCATATTAAGGAATCATGCTGTCATTTCTCATCATTTTTGACAATTTCAATTCTATTTATGTTTCTTTTGTGCAATATTTAAAATCACTTAAACTGAAGAAGATAAAGTATGGGCGTGTGGGGATTGTGTTAAGTTTGTGGTGCGTACAGGATCAGTATTATATATACTGTTCCCCATCAAGAAGCCTGGTGGTGCAGTAGTTAAAGTGCTTGGCTGCTAACTGAAAGGTCCATTTACTCCCTATACCAATACCCCAAGGTTGGTTTTACTGTCCTATTTTTTTTTTCTTTTAGTGATGAGAAATTTAAAATTCAGAGAATATTGTGTCTGAGGTCACCCAACTAATAAATGTTGTTGTGCCACAAGTGTCTGAATCCCAAATTAATTATTTTTCTACTCCAGCATGCTGTCTCAACTAGAAGTTTCTTATGCATCAATGCGCTCCTTTCCTCCCTTTGAGTATTGAAAAAAATAATGTACCAAATTGTGACCAAGCAATTTAAGGTTTCATCGTGCCTTATAAATGTTTAATCAGAGCAGCACATGCTAAGAATGAAGACATGGTCCTAATACTCAAATGTATCAAAGCACTTTAGAATATTTTATGGCTAGGAAATGGTATAGTGTCCAATGTAATGTTCTGCTTGAGCCTGAGTGATCTTACTCTGTATTTTGAAGCTTTTATTTCTTTCTCCATTTCTGCTATTGTTGCCATCTGATTCTTTAATAATACAGAAATGAGTTGGAAAGTGAGCATGTAAAAGGCAAGTGAAGAAAGAAGTTTCCTGTGAGGTAGCATCCCATAGCTTTTAAAATGAAAATTTTCAGGTCATCTTTTCTAGTATTTGGAATAAATGCAATAGATTTTGTTCTAGCCTATACAATTTAGTTTCTTTTGACCTTAAAATGAGAAGAGCTGCTGTATTTTGGAACATTATTAAGATGCGCACTGTTTTGAGTTCATAGTGCATTCTGACATCATTATTGTGCTTTGTTTTTACCATCAGCACTGGACAAAGTGATACAGCAGTAAAATGTTCTTGATCTCTTTCTCAAAGCAGAGAGTACCAGGTTAGGAGGCTTTGTTCTACCTTCTTGTTTTCAGGGATGGATTTAAGATGCAGATCTCATTGTCTACACATATCTTCTGATTCTTTAAAAATTTTGATTTAAAAGAAAGTGTATACAAAATGAAGTAAGTTGGCCTCTGACTTAATTTGTCTTGTTTTAGAATGTCAGCATTTATCAAGTATCTTTTGATTTGTGTGCTTTGCTTTTCTTACTTGTCACCAGAGTTATGAAAAAATTCTGGATTTTTTAACCTCTTTTGCATTTCAATTAGCAAAATGATTAAATTTTTCCGCAAACATATTTTCTTCCTAAAAAAGAATACTACAGTATGACAGATTACATAGGCAATATTTATAGAGTATGGTAAATGAGTAAAAAACTTTGTGTTGGGAATATAAATTGGAATTATGTGAAGCTCTTTTGGTCTTTTTGTTTCCTTCAAATGAAGAACCATTAAAAGGTAGTATTTACTGTTGTTGTTGGGTACTGTTGAGTTGATTCCAACTCATAGCGACCCCATGGGACAGAGAAGAACTGCTCCCCATGGGAATTTCTTGGCTGTAATCTTTATGGGAGCAGATTGCCAGGTCTTTCTCCCACAGAGCCACTCGGTGGGTTCAAACTGCCAGTCTTTTGGTTAGCAGCTGTTGTGCCACCCGGGCTCCTTATTTACCATTAAACCCAAACAAAAACCCACCCCATTGCCGTTGAGTGGATTCGGGCTCATAGTGACCCTATAGGACAGAGTGGAACTGCCCCATAGGGTTTCCAAGGAATGACTGGTGGATTTGAACTGCCAATCTTTTGGTTAGCAGCCGAGCTCTTAACCGCTGTGCCACCAGGGCTCCTATTTACCGTTAGAAGGTAGTAGTTGTGTGTGTGTGCGTGTGTGTGTGGTACAGATATCTATAACAAAACATTTGCCGTGTCAACATTTTTTACATTGGCAGTTCAGTGACGTTAATTATGTTTGTCATGTGCAACCATCATCACTATTCATTTCCTGATAGAAGGTTGTATTTTTAAAGTCACAAAGTATTACCTATTTAATAATCTTACCAGAAAACAATGGCAAAGTTTGTTTTAGTTGATGTTAAAATCATGTTCAATTGCTCATTCTTTCTATGTTTTTAAGTACTAACAATTTTCATCCTATCAGCCCTCTGGGGTTTCCAAAGTAGGACACCTATTCAACACAAGAGTTGCTCCTGCCTCCAGCTTACTCTCCAGTGGAGATACAGATCACAGATTACAAGTGCTGAAAGTGGGTGATGATTACAACAAGAATGTTGTTGTTGTTAGTTGCTGTTGAATCAGCTCTGACTCATGGCAACCCCATGTACAACCGAACGAAAGGCTGCCTGGTCCTCTGCCATTCTCATGATCATTGGTAAGCTTGAGTACATTGTCGTGGCCACTGTGCCTTTTGAGTGTCTTCCAACCTAGATGGCTCATCTTCCAGCACTATATTGGACAATATTCTGTTGTGATCCATAGGGTTTTCATTGACTAATATTTGGGAGTAGATTTCCAGGCCTTTCTTTCTAGTCTGTCTTAGCCTGGAAGCTCCACTGAAGCCTTTCTACCATGGGTGACCCTGCTGGTATTTGAAATATTGATGGCATAGCTTCCAGCGTCATAGCAACACACAAGCCATCACAGTACAACAAACTTCAGATAGGTGGTGGACAACAATAATTGTTGTTGTTAGGTGCCGTCGAGTTGTTTCCGACTCATAGCCACCCTGTGTACAACAGAATGAAACACTGCCCGGTCCTGCACCATTCTCACAATCGTTGCTGTGTTTGAGCCCATCATTGCAGCCACTGTGTCAGTCCATCTCTGTGAGGGTCTTCCTCTCTTTTGCTGACCCTCTACTTTACCAAGCATGATGTCCTTCTCCAGGGACTGGTCCTTCCTGATAACATGTCCAAAGTAATGTAAGACAAAATCTTGCCATCTTTGCTTCTAAGGAGCATTCTGTACAAAAAAATGATGTTAAAATGCCTTTTCTTACAACTACTAGCCCTTCTCAGCCAATGCTCATGGGCACACAAATCTTTGGATTAATAATTTCATAGAGAAATGAAATGTTGACAGTTTTATACACCAGAAATACTTTGTTTAAGAAAGTATACTGAAATAGCCTATTATTGTCTCAAATTTTGAAGATTCATTCAGAGCTGCTTTAGACTGAGCATGAAAATATACCCATTGAAAGAAATGGGTGGTCAATACCCTGTCAGCGTACTTAACACACCGGTAAACCTGTTGCCGTCGAGTCAATTCCGCCTCATAGTGACCCAATTAAGACACAGTAGAATTGCCCCATAGGGTTTCGAGGGCCATAAATCTTTATGGAAGCTGACTGCCACATCTTTTTCCCATGAAGCAGCTGGTGAGTTCCAACTGTGGACGTTCGGTTAGCAGCTAAGCACTTAACCACTGTGCGACCAGGGTGCCTACTTAGCACACAGTTCCTGCAATTTAGGAGTGTTACTTCCTGAGAAGGCAATTTTCCCTTTCACTAGGGATAAATCTGTGTGTTGAATAGATTACCTATATTACAGTAACAACCTTGGAAAAAAAAATCCTCGTAATCATTAGTGATGTATTACCATCATGGTTTGTTCCCTAAGGGATAGCAATCTGTTCTCCTCACCCTCCCTACACACAAACACACATATATACACATGCATGCACACACACAGACACACACACACACACACACACAGACACACACACACACAGACACACACATACCCACACACACTCACAGACACACAGACACACACACACACACACAGACACACATTGTAATAATGGAAAGAGCTTAAGTTTGCACATTCCTTCCATATTTCTTGGTAGGAAAGCAGCTTCCCATTTGTAGACATATCTTCTGTTGGAAAGTAAAAACATGTTGGGTGAAGTTACATCTTAGAACACTTCTGCTTACTTTTATTGCTGTTGTTGAAAAAAATAATAAAATTTTGGGTTTCCTTTGTTAAAGTTCTGTAAGAGTTAAGCAAACACTGTAAATAAGTAGGCTACTTCAGGCTTTCAGGACACTCAGTCAAGTATCAAACACAGTTAAATGTACTCATTAAGAAATTTTCAATTATAGTAAAAGGGGGGATAAAATCATATTTTAAAACCATTTTCTACCCAGAGAAGAAAGGAAAACGTGTGACTATTTTTTCAAGATACTGAATTAGTGGAAATGCGTGTTACTGTTGCTGTTAGGTGCCGTTGAGTCAATTTCTACTCATGGTGACCTCATGTGACAGAGCAGAACTGTTCATAGGGTTTTCTAGGCTGTAATTTTTACAGAAGCGGATTGCCAGGTATTTCGCCTGCAAAGCCACTGGGTGGGTTTGAATAGCCAACCTTTTCATTAGCAACTGAGCGCCTAACCGTTGCACCACCAGGGATCCTTAGAACTCCATTACTTGGTTTTATATTTCTGTGTTTTGCTTATTTAATTTTGAGTAAAACTCTTCCTCTTTAAGAACAAGGACGATTAAAAGTGAGAGATGGATCATTTTGCATTTATTTTTGGCTATCTGCTATAGAAAACCAGTTACCATCAAGTGAGTTCTGACGCATGGCGACCCTATATGTATCAGAGTAGAGCTGTACTCCATGAGGATTTCAGTGGCTGAGTTTTCAGAAGTAGATTGCCAGGCCTTTCTTCTGAGGTGCTTTTGGTGGACTGGAACCTCCAAACTTTCTGTTAGCAGCTGAGTGCTTAACATTTTATGTGACCGAGGGACTGTATGTGCTGTAGAGGGAAAGCTTTATTACATTTTAACTGTAGCACACATTTTTTTTTTTGAAGGAATGATAATTTTTCATGTCTCCATTAGCAATAAAAGATTAGAAGCTAGAAAGAAAATTTTTAAAAAGTTTCCATTTTTGGCCTTTCTTTGTGATCTCATGTTCTCTCATGTGACATTCATTTTTTTTTTCCTGATTTTTGTTAGAACAGAATTTTTTTTCTTAAAAAGTTTGCTATCATTAAGAAGAGGTTGTAGCCAGAATGGAAAATTTCATGAAATCATGTATTTTAAACTTTTATTTTAGAGGGTGATTATAGCTAATAATGTCTAGTCTCCACTGAGTACTTTGCCCACATTATTGCATGGTGTATCTTAACATTACATGTTAGGACATTAATTAAAACCTTGAATTTAAGTCAGGATAAATTGCTGAGAAATTTATAGGGGTTGGGAAGGAAAGCTGAATACTATTTTACTGCATGAAATTAAAAACTGATTAAGTAGGGAGCAGAGATTGTTTAAAAAATATATCTTACATAAAGATGCTGATCTAATAAGTTATAAAGTCAATGTCTGTGTTTGTAACAGAGTCTAGGAATGGTCAGAGGAGACAGTGTTTTTTCCCTCTTGTACTTTTAGTTTTGCAGTGTATGCATTTTTTTTCTCCTGACTCTAACATGCTCTGAACTCTTAATGTAAAGTTTAGTGTAAAACCTGGTACTAGGGAGAATGGGTTGAAATAGCATGTAGGTTTTATGTATCTATCCCTTAACTTGTATAAGCTTGCCTGGCTGTTTGTCTGCATTTGTGTGGCAGAGGCAGTGAGCTAGGATAGGGAGATGCAGGGGTTTCAAGATGAAGCAGAAATCCTAGGGAGACAGAGGTAATCTGTGATGGCTCTAGGGTTCAGGCCCATGTCCAAGAGCAACAGATGGCCCCACAGGAATGCCTTAAAATAATTATAAAGATATCATGGTTCTTTACACAAATGTGGAAATAATTTCATTTGTCAATTTGAATCTCATCCATAAAATATAGTTTCTTTGAAATTGTGAAATGTCTTATTTCTTAATCTTTAGTTCAAATGTAAACATATTACTACATACATATTTTGTTAGGGAGAAGTTCAGTATGCCTTATTGTTTGTATTTCCTTGTACTTATTGATTCATGTAAGCCCTATTTTTGCCATAATTTAATCATATCAATTTAATTATTCATCTGTTCATTCAACAAATATTAATAACGGATAGTGTGAAAATGGCGTGGAGGCAATGTCTGACCGCCTCTAATTTCCGGAGGGGGAAGGAGAATCAAGATCACCAGCCTAAGGCTGATTTCTCTGAGGCAGAGGTCAGATATGCCTCCTCTCTCTGCCATCTTTACCAATTCTGACACCAACCATCCCTCCCCTGGCACTTTCTGCTTCTCTGCTGGGTTCAATAATTCATTACAATGGCCACACAGAACTCACAGACAATACTCACGATTATGGGGTTTATTAGGGAAATAACAGGTTACAGTTCACATTGAGGAATGCTCAGCATAAATATCTTCCATCAGGACAATCTCTTCTTAGCTGTGCCCGCAGGCTCACCTCTCTCTGGCCCTCAGTCTCTGCCCTGCTTGGGCAAGTGTTACAAAGCTCTTTTTGCTCTGCCGATAAGTGTGCAAAGGCACCATACTCTACCAGCAAGCCTCCTACCTGAAGACACTCAGCTTTCTTGCTCCGTGGTCCGGGAAGCCTACCATGCTGCCTCTTGCCAGTCTCTCCTGCTACCACTTCTCTCTGTCTTCAGTGTTACAGTGTTGCAGCTCTCTCTTTCTGGAAAGTCCTTGCTCAGTACATTCACTATCAAATAATACTTTGTGGTATATACAAAAATTATATATGTGTCTTTTTTTTTTGCCCTTGATACACTCATAGCTGAAAATGCCCTTTAATTAGTACTATGAATTGTTTCACTGAGAAAGTTTGTTGGGAATGTTTAACTTCACAGTCCTATAATCAATGTGCAGTTACATATGTTGCAACTTATAAGTAATGCATTCTTTTTGAATTCCATAGCACTTTTTTTTGTGGGCCTCTTGAGTACATCTTACATTCTACCCTCTTTTACTACTGAACTTACATTTCTTAAAAGAAAGGATTATGTCTTATTCATCTTTATGTATTCCCTTACATAGCTATCATAGTGCCTCCAATACAATAAATGCTTTTTAAATGAACGACTAGCTATGTGCCTACACGTTCATAAATTTCTCCTCCATCTCTTTCAACTGTTGACATTTCCTGTTTTTTTTTCTTTCATCTGTTTTAAAGTGTGACATCTCCATTGTTGTAGGTCTAGGGATTGAATCTACAGCAGTTCAGATAGCTAACTAGCACTTTCCAGCCCCAACCAGAGCAGCTACGCCATTATCTGTTGTATATGTAACCCAAAACTCACCTTCTCTAGGATACATGATAAGTTGAGGGGGTGTTTCAGGTCCACTGTTGAGGCATCTTCTCGGCAGCAGCTTCTCCACATCTCATGTTCCTTTTGCAGATCTAAACCCTTCTGGGGCTACTTCTCACACTGATACATTAGGAACTAGACTTCAGGAACTATTGCCTCATTGATGCAACTATCCTTATACTGGCGTGAGTGGAGGGATTATATGAGAAAAGCCTCAAATTTTTTTAAAAATTGTGTATTATCTTAACCATCCCCTTGTACTCCCTAACCCCCACCCCCACCCCTGCCACACACACGCAGTTTTTTATGGCTTTAATCGTCTTTGTTTGAGGAATAGGGTTAATCGATGGAAATAATAACATAGAAGAAAAAAGATTGAAAATTGATATTGTGACTGTTGCCTTAGTTCCAATGAAAAGGTCTAAAAAAATGTAAATCCTACCTACTCCATTTTCTGCCTTTCCTCCCTGACTTGAAGTTCGCTCTTCACTATTAACAGAACTCTTCAAAAATTCCCATTTTGACTCTCTGCTTGCCCACACCCAGTCCCATCTGACAGAGTTTAGTCTTTAACAATTAATCTTTCTTTCCACACAACAAAGTCCTTGAGACACCTAGAATCCTGCAACAGTTCCCAGAGCCTGAGATACTCAGTTTAGCATGGGGCAGGGCAGGGTTGGGTTGTTACGTGAGTTGATAGAGAGACTTCAGCAGGAGAGTCTAGCTGGGCTTTGCTACTCCGATTCTGGATCCCTTTGAGGTCTCCCCACCAATACAAAGTATAGTTCTTCTCATTCTTCATGATAGTCAAGTGGACACTGTTGGATCAAATAAACATCCACACCCACACACATATGCCCACACAGACACCCTTTTGTTATGGATTGAATTTTTCCCCTGAATTTATTTGTTATAAATCCTAACCCCTATAGTGTTTATAATCCCATTTGGGAATAGGTTTTCTTTGTTATGTCAATGAGACAGTATTAGTGTAGGGTTATGTCTTAGGTCAATCTGTTTTGAGACACAAAAGAGATTAAACAAGCAAGCAAGCAGAGACGGGAAAGAGAGATGCCACCCACATGAAGATCACCCAGGAGCAGAAGCTCAAAGGGACAAGGACCTTCCCTCAGAGCCAACAGAGAGAGAAAGTCCTGCCCTAGAGCTGGTACCCTGAATTCAGACTTCTAGCCTCCTAAACTGTGAGAAAGTAAATTTGTTTGTTAAAGCCACCCATTTGTGGTATTTCTGTTATAGTAGCACCAGATAACTAAGACACATTCCCAAATATAAAAGCAATTTTTGTTGAAAGAGCAATAGAAATCCACACTAAATGAAAAGTAACCTGTAGATTCTCCTGCCCATAACCCTTCTGCTGCCAGATTGTACTCAGAGGCCATTGTGGCATAAGAAATGAGTCCATTTCCATGGTTTTGTCAAAGTTACAAGCTTATGAATCACCTGCCCTTGATGGCAGTCCCTAGCTGGTACAAATGACTCATAAGCTCAGCTGCTAACTGAAAGTTTGGAGGTTGGAGTCTACCCAGAGGCACCTTAGAAGAAAGGCCTGGCTATCTAACTCTGAAAAATCAGCCACTGAAAACTCTAGGGGGCACAGTTCTACTCTGACACATGTGGGGTTGCCATGAGTTGGAATCTACTTGAAGGCAAGGAGTGGTGGTGGTTGTGGCCCCTTGAAGTCTCCTGTCTGGCCTGCTGTCTGGCTTCTTGCTGTGGTCTTGAAATTATACTTTTCTGTATCTGATGCCATTTCAAATTCTGCATTACAGTTTCTCCTACAATAATAATCTCTAGAAATAGAAAGGAGAAAAATAAAGGGATTTATTTTCATTTTGTTCAAGCAAATCCTCCAGAAGTGGGGATGGAGCTATTCTTTCAGTTACTATTTAAAACCTGCTGGACAAAATGAAGGACCCTGGTGGCATAGTGGTTAAGAGCTATGGCCGCTAACCAAAAAGTTGGCAGTTCAAATCCACCAGGCGCTCCTTGGAAACCCTGTGGGGCAGTTCTACTCTGTCCCGTAGAATCATTATATGACTATGAGTCGGAATTGACTCGATGGCAGTGGGTTTTTTTGGTTTTAGACAAGATGATTTCTAAGATTTTTTTAAGACCTATACTATTATGACTATAAATAATATTACAAGAATGTTATATATTGACTGTTATTTAAACATGTGAATTTGATTTTGGAAAAAACCAGTTTAATGTACTTTGTTTCTATTTTACAAGTATTTCATTGGTGCCTGTATTCATAAATTTTTAATAACATCTTGCTTCCTACTGTTCTAGCAATTAGCGGTCTAGCTGTTTCATATAATTGCCATTTGATTTTGCCTGTAGAAATACTTTATTGTAACTGTTCTTTAGTTTGTTGGTAATTTTCTTAGACCTTAAATATGTAGTCACTCCTTCCTTTAGGAAATAAAAAAATTGGACAGTCCTAGTGATATAGTCCTATCACAGTTTAAATTCAAAAGTGATTTTGGCATCCAGGTTGCCACTTTTAGTTACTACCAGTCCTGCACATGCACACAGCGTAAATAAAGTACCCTATTCTGTGAGATGGGCAACTTCATACTCTATTACCTGCTGAGAATGAGATTCCTATATGTCATATTGATATTCTTGCTACGTGTGTTTGAGCCCTATGCTCCAGCCTTACAGAAAGATTTTTAATTTTTAGAATGCCGACAATGTCTTTATATCTTCATGACTTTCTCAAACCCACCCTCTGCCATCTTCTACACCTGGATAATCTGTATCTTTCCAAACTCAGCTCAGATGTCATGTCCTTTGGGTAGCCTTTTTTGATTCTGACCTCCCCATCAAGTCTGGATTAAATATCCATTCTGCATTCAACCTTTCACATAATTATCTCTGTCTTTGCAGTTATACAGTTTTATAAATCTCTTTCCTAAATTATGAGCCTGTTGAGCTCAGGGGCAATGCCATCTCATTGCCAGTACATAGTAGATGGTCAGTTCATGTTTGATGAACTGATGGGAATACTGGTCATACGTTAATTAAGTTTTCATTCTTTTTTTTTTATTATTATTTGTATCTGGATGAGGTATGCAGAACTTACCATTATACTAAATTACTCACAAGTGCTATAGGAGGAACTTTTTCATTTTTTAATGTATTTGGTTCTTTTTCTACAGCTATTATTATTGTTGTTATTTTATTCTTTTGGTGAGGGAAGGACACTGATGATTATTTGATCACCTGCTGTAGAGCAGGCCTTCTGCTAAGTGCTTAGTACATTTTCTCATTGAATTCTGTGACAGTTCCTCAAGATTGGTTTTATCAGCTTCATTATATAATTAAGGAGCTAGACACTCAGCAATGTTGGGTAATGTATTCAATTTCATATCTGCTAACTGGTAGAGCCAGAACTTGAATCCTAGGTCTATCTATTATTTAAAGCTCATGCTTTTGGTACTACACGTCTTGTCTCTCTTTAGATGCAGATGGAGATACTTATAAAATGTGCAGAGCTTATGAAGTGCTCATGGAAGGTTACTGTACAGACATTCTCACTTATGGAGAGAAAATTAAAGGAGCGATTAATAGGATGGTTAGCTCAGTCATCAAGACTTCTTCACTGCCCAGTTTACCATAAACAGTTATTTAGCTTTAAATGTATTTGGTTTTAAACACATCCATTAAACAACAACAGAGTCAATATTTTAAAAAACTACACTGGTGTAAAAAGAAAGTCTTCTGGATACATTGAGGATTACAGCAAATTTAATAGTAACACTTAAACTAAAAAACAAAATTAAATTTGGGATCCCACACAAAAATATCTATATACACTAAACCATCAAGACAGAGCTTTGTGTTTAAAAAACTCTTGTGCTATTAGAGGATCGCTTTGGAGTTCCCTAAAAATGTGATATTACCGCTCTGTACAATGTCCAGGATGTAGGGTCTGGTTTGCACATTTGTGACAAATCTCTTCCCAGAGCTGCAAAACAATTTGTTTCTGTCATCAGGGGGTTAAAGAAGCAGTTTTCTTCCTGTGCTGTTGGGAGATTTTTTTCCCCCGCAGAGGTCAGGGAAATTCATCAGAAGGGAGATTATTCACATTTGCCCAGTGCTCCTAAAGCACTTGTTTGTTTTTTTTCTCTCTCTGGTGTGGAAGCCTTTCCTAGTCTCCACTTACCAAAGAAATTTAAGAACGACGCCTGTGTACTGCTACCACTGCTGATTCAGTTCTTTGGTTTTCCCCATATCAATCAGATTTTTACTTGACTGTGCGGGGATCTTTAGTTGAAAGCTCAGCTGAATTTGGTGGTCCTTCTTAAAGTCTTTGTGGACATTTGCCAATTTTGTAAAACTGCTACAGAGTTCAGCAGACTTTTGCATTTTCTTGGCAGGGTTCCACCACTAAGAGATCTGGAATAAGAATAGAAAGAATGCTGCACAGAGAAATAGAAAAAAAAACTCTGGAAAAATGATGGAGTAGTGTATATCATATACTTACTCACTTTATAGTGATACAGTTTTTTCAGGGTATATTGAATTTAACATTACTTTCTTTGGGACTACTGTCATTTGCTCTTTGAGAATAAGTTTTTCTTAATAAGGAAATGTTTATGGATTAGTTTTACTTTCACATAGACTGAGGAGAGAGATTCAAGGGATAAGAAAGGAAGCTAGCTTTTTTATAGATAGCATAGCAAAGTAGAAAGTTTTTTTTTTTTTATCATTTATTCATCCATTTAGGTAGCCTTTGAAGCCAACAAGGGAAGAAAAAATTCTTAAAATTTCATAATTAAATTAATTGGTAGTTTGATCCCACCTAGTGGCTCTGCGGGAGAAAGACCTAGCCATCTGCTCCCAGAAAGATTACAGCCCAGAAACCCCTGTGGGGCACTTGTACTCTATCACATGGGGTCGCTATGAGTAGAAATCGACTCAGCACCTGACAACAACAACGACAGTAATAATAACAGTAATAACTTACGTTTATTGAGCATCTATTTAATATTTATAAATAGGAATTGTTCTCATTGCTTTACATATGTCATTTTATTTAATCTTCATGAGACACCTATGAGAATTAACTTATTATCTACCTTTTACAGAAGAGGAAGATTAAGCACAGAAAAGTTAAGAAACTTTTCCAGAATCACACAGCATTTCAGTTAGTATGCTTTTGATAGCTAGTAAAAGAAAACAACAGTGAGGACATTTACTATCTCACATCACAATAAGTCTAGAGATGGGACTACTTGTAGGGTTGATTAACTTAATGACATTATCAAACACCCTTCTTCTTTCCATCTTTCTGCTGTCCTCAGTGAATTGGTTGTCCCCTTAGGCCAGATACCCTCTAACATGGTTGCCATATTTTCAGACATCATAGGCAGTAAACTGCCTTTGTCCACTGGGAAAAAAAAAAAAAGGGAAACACCCTCTTCTCGGCTCTTCTTTTATGAAAGAGTAGTCTTTTGCCAGAGACAGGCAACCTTTGACTTATATTTCATTGGCTAGAATTGCATGCTATGCTCAGGCTTAAACCAGTACCTGGAAAGGAAGAAAAAACACCACCACATTGGCTTAATCCAATAAAGATTCATGCCCTGGAGAAGGAGAGAAGCCCGGCCTCTTCTAGAAATAGATTTCCAGAGGAAAGTGAACCAAATGAGACTTTGTTAGCAATGAAGAAGGGGGGAATGGTTGTTGGAGAGGTGGCCAACCATGCCTGCCCTATATAGCTAATGATTTGTGGTCGGAAATTCAAACGCAGACAGTTGGCCTCCTCTTAGCCACCTTGCTATGGAAAGTTTCATGTTTGGTTTAATGCAATGTTCTCTAATCTTTTATAAAATCATATCTTCTAAAAAGCAAGCAAGCATAATTTTCAAAGAGGAATTTTGGGCAAAGGAAATTTTCACTCCATAGTTCACCATATTTATTATGGACAGAGAAGCTTTTGCTTGGAAAAAACACGTGTGCCTTGATGTACCTTGCTTAAGAAAAATAGACCATAGTCCCCATCTTTAGTCCCATCTACTTCCCACCAAAAGGAGTCAACCACTAGAGAATGGGGTTCTCAGGACTTATTTGGAATATCCTGAAGACCTTCCATAACAACAGCCAATCTTTCTGTTTTGGTCTGCTATCTGTAAAGAAGTTAATTTCCTTTTTTAACCCCTTGATTATCTCTCCTCAGTTTATGTTAGTGAAACTAATACATAAATATTTTCTAATTAAGAAAACTTATTTCCCCCAAAAAGAAAGAATGAAAGCAACAGTAGTCTCAAAAAATAAATTTTAAGTTCAGCATAACCTGAAAAATCATATCACTATAGAGCAGAGTAAGTATATTATTAACCGTATTTATTGATAAACAAATGGAAATATAATGAGATATTTAATTTGTGTTACTAAATCAATTCAGTCATTTACTCGACTGTTTCTGTAATTCACTCAAATATTTATTTAGTACAAATAAAAACAAGACGATAAAGCAAAAAAGACTAAGAGAAAAACAGGTAAACAGAAACTAGAGAGAATAACCAGAAACCTGGTGAACCATAATTTTAATCTCAAAGATTAAACATAAGATTCTTCCAATGTATTGGTACATGAATTTCTCTAGTCTTAAGGGAATACCCACTAGAGAAAAATATCACTGAGCAAGCTTCCCCGCCCCCGCCCCCTGTCATTATGTATTAAGCATGGTAAATAGTATCTTATTTGGTATTACAGATATAAAATAAATACATTTTTCCTTTGAGGAGCTTGTAGCCTAATAGTAGAAAAAAATAAACACTTAATTACAAGAATATGTAAGCTGTATAATGGAAATTTATTAAATATCTGAGAGTTACTGACACTGGGAAGTTCAGGGAAGGCTTCAGAAAGGAGTGTAATGTTTGAGCTTCGGCTAAAGGATGAGAATTTTACCAGGAGGTCTATCCATTACCCAGCTGGCTGAGGTCTAATCCAGACTGTACTCACCGAAGTGTCCATGAGAGAAGTTCCGAAGAAGAATTCCAAAGCCAAGACAGAGGTGGCACATCACGGTTTTATTTGCACTGTGCCGGAAAAACATATACAAGCTGACACAGGAGATGAGGTGGTGGGTCATGGGCCGAAGAATATGTAAAGCAGGAGATCAAACATGGATATAGGACTAATTATAAAAGGGAGCCAAGAGGATATATTGGTACTTTAAATCCAGAGCAGGCTAAGGACAACGAAGAGTGACTGGGATAGGGTCAGTCAAGGACACGTTTTCCTGGACTAGATCCTGGCTTCTCTCACTTGTCGTAAAGCTGTCAATTCCTGCTGGATGCAGAGAAGTGAACGGGAAGGCATCCATACAGGCAGAACAGTAGCTGCAGAAACACAGCACAGTGCACTGAGGAAGCACACGGGTTTTGAACTGATCCTATAGGATGAAGAATTCTTGAAAGATAAATGTAATCAGCTTTGAGTTTTAGAAAGACCTCTCTGGAACAGGTTTAGAAGTGAATTTCAGGGAAATGTGGCTGGAGTCATGGAGGTCAGATAACATGGTACTGCAGTAGTCCAGACATGAGCAGATAAAGGCTAAACTAAGACAATGGTAGTAGAGATGAAAAAGGGGAAGGGACACATATATGTTTAGAATCTGTAGGATTCAGGGGGATATTGGTGGTTCAGTGGTAGAATCTCGCTTCCATGCTGGAGACCTGGGTTGGATACCTGTCCAATGCACCTCATGTGTAGCCACCACCCGTCTATCTGTGGAGGCTTGTCTGTTGCTATGATGCTGAACAGATTTCAGCAGAGCTTCCAGACTAAGATGGACTAGAAAGAAAAGCCTGGTGATCTACTTGTGAAAAATTGGCCAATGAAAACCTATGGATCACAATGGTTTGATTTGGGCAGTGTTTTGTTCCACTGTGCATGGGTTGTTATGAGTCGGGGTCTGACTCAATGGCAGCTAGCAACAACGGCAAAAACAAAATATGATTCAGAGACCTATTAGATGTGTGGAGTGACAGAGAGGTAAGTGTCAAGGATAAATCTCCTATTTCTTTGTAGACAATGGCACCATTATCTTTGATAGAAATTACAGGATAAGAAGGAGCAGGATTAATTGGGGGAGTTCAAGTTTTGGGCAAGGAAGGGAAGGGGGGATGGAGGAGTGAAAGGACTATGTGAGAAATTCAGTTTTGTGCACATTACATTTAAGGGGCCTGGGGAATTCGCCCATGTGAAGTTGGTAACATTGACCTGTTAATCAGGAGTGATGTGCAAGTGAAAGTAGAGATTTGGGAATCATTACTATTTGGGTTGAGCCGTAGAAGGAGGTAAGAGCCTGTAGCAAAAAGCAGTGAACAGAGAATGGGGTAAAGAACGTGAACTTTGAGAAACACTAACATTCTATGGACAGAAAAGAAGTGGAGTATGTAAAAAACAGAATGGGATTATAGGAACCCAAAGCAAAGAATTTTGCTGAAATGTGAGCACCACTACAGGAAGTGACTTCCTAGGTGCGTACAGCTGAGTAGCAACCATGGGACACAGATCACAGATGATCTCCAGATCCTGGGTATCTCCAGCCTTGTAATCCAAGAGTGTTAAGAACCACACACACACACACACATCCCTTGGCTGTCCGGAAAATTCCGACTCATAGTTACTCTATAGGACAGAGTAGAACTGCCACATGGGGTTTCCAAGGAGCAGCTGGTGGATTCAAACTGCTGAGCTTTTGGTTAGCAGCTGAGCTCTTAAGCAGTGTACCACCAAGGCTCCGTTAAGATCCATAGCCACTAGTTAATTTGAAAAGAAACAATAATGAGTGTCATTTTAGTTTTATTTTTAATTGTCTTAATGAAAGATTAGAAGAAAGGAGGGGATTATTTATAATGTAAGAGAAAGGTTCATAGTTGAATGGTACTAACAGTTTGTGGTCAACGTAAGTGACAAACAGCTATAGATTAGCAAGAACAGTGAAGGGGAACAATGGGTTGGTAAATATAGTGGTGCTCACACGAATCTCTGAGTGCTCCAGAGACAGGGCATGGGGTGCCCCTGTCCTCTGTGATGAGGAGCACTGAGCATTCTTGACAGTACACACTCATCACTGAGTAGTTGAGCAAAGGGCTTCGTCTAATTTGTACCTTAAAGGAAGCAATGTGGTGTGGCTGGAAGGAGGAGAAATAAAAAGACAGGAATATAATGCTGCTCTTTCTGATGATCAATAGCTACTATCCTCTTCCATGCTGAGTGATGATACATTCATACAAATCTTTAGAAGAAAAGCTGTTCTCAGCCCTTGTCCTTAGAATCTATACCACATACTCAGTCTCTGTATTTTTTCATACGATTCAAGAAGTGTTTGTTAGAAATAATTATTGGACTATTAAATACTATG
Organism: Trichechus manatus latirostris; assembly: GCF_000243295.1. Taxonomy (NCBI): domain Eukaryota; kingdom Metazoa; phylum Chordata; class Mammalia; order Sirenia; family Trichechidae; genus Trichechus; species Trichechus manatus. Next base: position 11,474,323 of record NW_004444007.1, on the reverse strand, counting down.
TGTATATGTTTGAATAGTTCTATAATTTGCATATATGGATGCATTTTGTGGATTAGAATGTTGTTAACATACTCAGGTGGTAACCAAAAGTTAGGAGGTTCAAGTCCACCCAGAGGAACCTCAGAAGAAAAGCCTGGTGATCTATTTCCAAACATTCAGCCACTGAAAACCCTGTGGAGCACAGTTCTACTCTCACACACATGTGGTCGCCATGAGTTGGAATAAACTCAAAGTTAACTGGATTTTACTGTGCACAGAAATAAATATAACCTAACACGGTCTTTGATTTCTCTGTCTACAGAAAAAGGTTGGCGTTTTTTTGACATAAAGTTTAAAATTAAAAAAAGAAGAAAAAAACTTCCTGCCATATGCTATACATAACTATTTTCTTACTCAGGATAAAGATATTATGAAAATTGGCTATGTATGTAAATAGGCTTTTAATGTATTCAGGAAGCAGAAGCCGATACTTAAAAAAAAAAAAAAGGAAGAGCTTATAACAGGAAATTCAAAGTTAAATGAAATTTAAGAAAAAAATGCTGTTATACATTGACCCTTCATCTGATTTGTCCTAGAGTAAAACTCTCAGATTCTGCTAGAATAAAACAAAAGGATTTATTGAAAGCTCAAAAACATTCTAATGGGAAGAAGTGAGGTCCCAGCCACTGAAACCCATGAATCCAAGGGGCAGCTGTTTTGGGAGTATAGATACAGGCCGTATTCAGGAACTAAGAGTAAAAAATATTCTGATTGGCTAGCTAATGTAAGTTCTTCTGATTTGCTATTTTTGGTAAATGATTAAAGACATTCCCAGGCAAGTTCCCTGTGTTAAGTACCTTTCTGTATACTACTTAATCTATTTTCAACCACATTCTTCCTGAGGGCAAGTTGCCCCTCCCTTGTTTATCCAGTAACAGTCATGGGTCACCTCAGAAATGCAAACAGAGCCTGGAACAAAATGGAGTCTGCCTCTGACTTTAAAGCAGCTCTCTACTTTGGTCAAGTGCCTTGATTATAGGACTCCCGCACATAACCTCCTGGGTAAACTCCTCCTACAATTACGTTCCTGATCCCCACCCTTATTTGCTAAAAGTGGCTTTGGGGCAAAGGCCAGGCCAGTTAAACAAGATAATTGCTAGGGGACCAGGGTCTGTTGGTTCCAACCAGCCAGAGGCCCAAGTCCATATGCATATGAATGGGAAGAAGTCAAGATTACTTTCTCAGGAATGCAGAAGCAGGAGCTTGTGACAAAATGGAGTTGGACCTGCTCGTAGGCCAAAACCCAAACAAACCGATTGCCATGGAGTTGATTCTGACTCATAGCAACCCTGTAGGACAGAGTAGAACATCCTTGTAGGATTTCCAAGGAGACTGGTGGATTCCAAATGCTAACCTTTTGGTTAGCAGCCTAAGCTCTTAACAACTGCACCACAAGGGCTGCCTCTGTTCTGAAGCTCTTGTTCAGCTCAGCGGTTAAGCTTTGTATATATTAGGAGTCCACCATAAGAAAAATAACAAATAGCTCAGCTTTAAGTATGTCTTTGTTTTAATAAAGGAGCCCTGGTGGCACAAGGATTAAACACTCGGTTGCTAACCAAAGGTAGACAGTTTGAGGCCACCAGCCCCTATGTGGGAGAAAAATGTGACAGTCGGCTTCTGTAAAGATTTCAGCCTTGGAGACCCTATGAGGCAGTTCTACTCTGTCCTGCAGGGTTGCTATGAGTAAGAATCAACTTGATGGCAATGGGTTTGGTTTGAGTTTGTTTAAATAAGTGATTCATAGCCATATTGGTGGTCCTCTTCTGTATTAAAATCTATCAGTTTCTGTTTTAAAACACCAACTGTTTAATGTGACTTCAGACATGTCAACATTATTCTAGATGCTATTTTATATGAATAGGGGCTAGTATCTCTGATTTCTCAGCTTATTATAGGTAAAATTGTGAGATAAAGTGGAGAGATACTCAGTCCTCATATCTTCTGTTTTCCTCTTGTCTTTTCTTGTCCTCATTCCTAACATTTCCAAAAAGTTTCACTTATCAGTGGTGAAAACAACTTTATTATCTTATCAAATGACAAATTGTTAGTTTTCTTTTCTCAGTGGAAAGAGACAAAAATTTTTATATTTCAGCTCAAGAAACTATAATACATATTACTCATTTCTGAGTTGTTATATTGATGTATAAACTTTAATATCTAGTCATCCTTGAGGGTAAAAAAACCTCTAAATGTAGACTTTGTGGAAAATAACTCCTGAAGTTCTTCAATGAGGTACATTTAGAAAACTAGAAAAAAAAATTTTTTCCTTGGGTATTTCCAGACAGAGGCAGGAAAAAATGTGTTTTTAAAATAACTTTTATTTTTATTTTTATTGTGGTTTAGGTGAAAGTTTATAGTTCAAGTCAATTTCTCATTCAAAAATTTATAGACATATTGTTTTGTGACATTGGTTGCAATCCCCACAATATGACAACATGCTCCCCCCTTCCGCCTCAGGTTCCCTGTGTCCATTCATCCAGTTCCTACCCTTCCCTGCCTTCTCATACTGCTTTTGGACAGGAGATGCCCATTTGGTCTCATATATTTGACTGAACCAAGAAGCACGTTCCTCACGTGTGTTATTGTTTGTTTTATAGGCCTGTCTAATCTTTGTCTTAACAATTGTGAGGATGGCGCAGGACCCGGCAGTGTTTTGTTCTGTTGTACATAGGGTTGCTGTGAGTCAGAACTGACTTGATGGCACCTAACGACAACAACAATCTTTGTCTGAAAAGTGAGCTTTGGGAAAGGTTTTAGTTCTGGGTTAGCAGAGCATCCAGGGACCATAGTTTCAGGGGTTCCTTCAGTCTCTATCAGACCAGTAAGTCTGATCTTTGTACGTGAATTTGAATTCTGTTCTGCATTTTTCTCCAGCTCTGTCCGGGGCTCTCTGTTGTGATCCCTGTCAGATGGCCATTGGTGGTAGCTGGGCACCATCTAGTTCTTCTGGTCTCAGGCTGGTGGAGTCTCTGGTTCATGTGCTCCTTTAGTCCTTTGGGCTAATATTTTCCTTGTGTCTTTGGTTTTCTTCATTCTCCTTTGTTCTGGGTGGGATGGGACCAATAGATGTATCTTACATGGCTGCTTGCAAGCTTTTAAAACCCCAGTCACTACTCACTAAAGTGGGATGTAGAACATTTTCTTTATGAACTATGTTATGCCAGTTGAACTAGATGTTCTCGAAGACTGTGATCCCCAGGCCCCAGCTCTAGCTCCATCCCTCACAGTATTTGGATGTGTCTAGGGAACATCTATGCGTTTGCTTTTGTCCAGTTGTGCTGACTTCCCCTATATTGTGTGTTGTCCTTCCCTTCACCAAAGTTAACACTTGTCTACTATCTAGTTAGTGATTTCCCCTCTCCCTCCCTTACTACCCTCGTAACCATCAAAGAATGCTTTTTTCTGTGTGTAAATCTTTCCTGAGTTCTTATAATAGTGGTCTCATACAATGTTTGTCCTTTTGTGACAGACTTATTTCACTCAGCATAAGGCCCTCCAGATTCATCCGTGTTGTGAAATGTTTCACAGATTCATCATTGTTCTTTATCCTTTCATAGTATTCCATTGTGTGTACGTATCGTAATTTGTTTATCCACTCATCTGTTGATGGACATTTAGGTTGTTTCCATCTTTTTGCTATTGTGTATAGTGCTGCAGTGAACATGGGTGTGCATATGTCTATTCGTGTGATGGCTCTTATTTCTCTAGGATATATTGCTAGGAGTGGGATTGCTGGATCACATGGTATTTCTATTTCTAGCTTTTTAAGGAAGCGCCGTATCGTTTTCCAAAGTGATTGTACCATTTTACATTTCCACCAGTGGTGCATAAGAGTTCCAGCCACCCCACAACTTCTCCAACATTTTAAAATAACTTTTATTTTCTTTAATACCACTTTTTGTCTAAACTGTTTCATTGGGATTTGTGATGGATACTGATTTTACTTTTAGGGTTTTTATTAGACATTGTTAATGAAATCCTCTTTTGTTGGAGTACTTATTAAATTTTAAATAGATATTGAGAATTATACATGTATACAGTCCCTAAATGATTGTTAGTGAAGATTTTGATCCATTTTGGTGAAAAATTTTAATTCTTACTCTTGTATATAATATGTTTTGCACACTGTTAGTAAGACATAAGTACAGATCGTCTTAGCCATACCTTTCCTGTATACCATTTCTCATTTATTGATTTTCTGTAGTTTCTGAGATGGTTGAATACCTCTTCTTTGTCGTGAATAATACCCCAAGCCAACTGTGCTGAGAAAGCATATCAGTCTTTATGGTCAGTCTTTCTTGTAAAGTATACAGTTTCAGAATTTCTTAGCTTTTCTTTTTTTGGACAAGTTTTAAGGTAAAGAAAACACCCTTTGCACTATCAAAGTAAATATAAATGTCAGTTTATTGACTTTAAGTCTGTGTAGTTTGTGAGAAAGGTAAGGAGTGGAGAAGTAGTTGGAGTAGAAATGTCACTACCCCTCACTCCCCAATTTTAAAAAACAATGCTTGTGCTTAATGTCATCTATTGCTATAACAATAATCTGTAGTAGGAAAATGTGGGTTAGTGGGGGGAGGGGGGCGGCAGGGATGAAAGATAATTTCGTACAACTCATTGCTATGTTAAAAATTTGTTTCTTATATGGAGATGAACAGTGTCATTTCTACCATGTTCTCATCCCAGTCATATGAGAATTATCACTCATACTGAAAATGTAGAAAGCACGGGTAGTTCATTCATTAAATGTAATAGAAGATCATGTCTGACATCCTTAATAATAACATATTCCTGAGTAAAGCCGGTAATTAAGATTGTCATAGAGCAAAGTAGATTTGACAGAGAACTTTACAGTTTCTAGAAATTAACTATTTCAAACAAACAAAGAAAGAAAATTGATAGGTTTTAAGATGGAAGTTGAAGCATATTTCTAAGGAAAAGCTACTGCTTGGAACCTTAAAGTTTGCTAAAGAGGATTTGGGATTTTATTTAATATCTTTACATTCTGCTTCCTTGAAGAGATCCATGGTTAAAGACAAGCACCAGAGCCCTTCCTAGTGCTTTTTTACTTCTTTAAAATGAGGAAAATGGCATATTTCCAAGTGATGGAGACTTACTTACTCACCTTTGCATAATGGCTCTCCATTTTTCTTTCTTTTATATATTATGATTATCACACATAAAATTGTCATTTAATAATTTTCTTTACCATTTAGTTTGAATAAGATGAAAAAGCAGCATTTTTTTCTTTAAAAATTATTTTATTGTGAAAAATTGCAAATATATGAAAAAGTAGAATAGTTTCATAATCCTGGTTTATCTCTCACCCAACCTCAACAATTATCAATATATGGCCCTATCTCTACCCCCTTCCCACATCACCAAGATTATTTTGAAGCAAATTGAAGATAAAATATTAGTTCACATGTAAATATCTCTATGAATTTAGGATTCATTCTTCACCATAATCATAATACTATTATCATATCTAGTATTAATAATGATATACTTAATGTTATCAGGTATTCAGACACTGTTCTCGTTTTCCTGATTGTGTTATGTATTTTTTAGCAGTTCTTTTGTTGGAATCAGGATCCAAACATCTTGTATTTGGTTGATACATCTCTTAAATCTCCTTTCATCTACAGACTGCCCCTTTATCTCTTTTTTCTTCTTCTCATTGGTAAAGAAACTGGGTAATTTGCTCTGTAAGTTTCCCATAGTCTGGATTTTGTTATTGTATTCCCATAGATGTCTTTTAATGTGTTTCTCTTTATTCCCTTCAAATTGGCAGCTAGATCTAGAAGCTTGATCATAATTGGGTTCATGTTTTCACAAGACTATGTCCAAATGGTCTATGTACATAGACCAAGAGGCAGTTGTTTGAATAGAACAAGGGGATACTTTGTGGTTTAAAGTCAGGAAAGGTGTGCATCGAGATTGTATCCTTTTACCATACTTATTCAATCTGTGTGTTGAGCAAATAATTCGAGAAGCTAGATTATTTAAAGAAGAATGTGGGGTCAGGATTGGAGGAAGACTCAAATGACAACGTTGCTCGCTGAAAGTGAAGAGGACTTGAAGCACTTATTGATGAAGAGCAAAGACTACAGCCTGCCGTATGGATTACACCTCAACATAAAGAAAACAAAAATCCTCACAACTGGACCAATAAGTAAGATAAACAGAAAATACTGAAGTTGTAAAGGATCTCATTTTACTGGGATCCACAATCAACGCCCGTGGAAGCAGCAGTCAAGAAATCAAGTAACGTATGCATTGGGAAATCTGCTGCAAAGGACCTCTTTAAAGTGTTAAAAAGCAAAAATGTCACTTGGAGGACTAAGGCACACTTGACCCAAGCCATGCTATTTTCAGTTGCCTCATATGCATGCGAAAGCTGGATAATGAATAAGGAAGACCGAAGAAGAATTGATGCCTTTGAATTGTGGTGTTGGTGAAGAATATTGAATATACCGTGGACTGCCAGAAGAATGAACAAATCTGTCTTGGAAGAAGTTCAGCCGGAATGCTCCTTAGAAGTGAGGATGCCGAGACTTTGTCTCACATACTTTGGACATGTTATCAGGAGGGACCAGTCCCTGGAGAAGGATGTGATGTTTAGTAAAGTACAGGGTCAGCAATAGAGAGGAAGACCCTCAGTGGGATAGATTGACACAGTGGCTACAAGGATGGGCTCAAACATAGCAACTATTCTGAGGATGGCGTAGGACCGGGCAGTGTTTCCTTCTGTTGTACATAGGGTCACTGTGAGTCAGAACTGACTCGATGGCACGTAACAACAACAACACGTCCAAATGAGAGTTTTGGCTTTCCATCAGGAAAAGGAAGGATTCATGCTTAATCTTTTGTCTTTATTTATCAATGTTCAAAATAATGAATTGGTTCCCTGGCATCCTCCAAAGGTGGCCAATGTGTGTGTTTTTATAATCTCATTAAAAACCTTGGGTTTAATGTGTCCGTGCATCACAGCTATTATCTGTATTAGTGCTCAGATTGCCCCGTCTTTGTTCCCTGTTGGCTCCTGAGACCTTCTGACACAACTCTAGTAGTCTCGATAGCTTCCCTACTGTATAGTATGACAAGATGCTCCAGGTTCATTTTGCTCATTTCCTGCCCCACACCTGAATTCAGACATTTCTCCAAGGAACCCTGGTTCTTTCAGTGGAAAATGGTTGTTCAGCACTACAATTCTGGGTATGTAGTTTTGAAGTACTATGACAGAAGAATAGACATATAGACCAACAGAATAGAATTGAGAGTTGAGACGTAAACTCATATATCTGTGGCCAATTTATTTTTGATAAGGGTGTCAATATCCATTCAACAGGTGAAGAATAGTATCTTTAACAGGTGGCACTGAGACAACTGGATTTCCACATGCAACAGAATGTAGCTGGATCCATACCACCATATAAAAAAGTTAGTCCAAAATGGAATCAATGAGCTAAAACCATAAAACTCTTAGAAGAAAACATAGGGGTAAGCTTCAGGACCTTCTTTCAGGTGATGATTTTTAGGTATGACACCAAAAGCATGAGCAACACGAGTGAAAACAGATAAACTGGACTTCATCAAAATGAAAAACTTGTGCATCAAATAATATTACCATGAAAGTGAAGAGACAACCTACAGGCTAGGAGAAAATATTTGGAAATGATACATCTGATAAGTGTTTAATATCCAGATCATATGAAGAACGCTTAAAACTCAACGACAAAAAGACTAACAAATCAATTGAAAAATAGGCCAAGGACTTGAATAGACATTTCTCCAAAAAAAGATATACAAATGTTAACAAGTATATGAAAAAATGTTCAACATCATTAGGGAAATGGAAATCAAAACCACAAAGAAATACCACTTCCCACCTGCTAGGATGACTATTATAAAAAAAAATCCAGAAAATAACAAATGTTGGTGAGGGTGCAGAGAAATTGAGACCCTCGTACATTGCTGGTGGGCATGTAAAATGGTGCAGATGCTGTAGTGAACAGTTTGGTGGTTCCTAAAAAGTTAAACATAGAAGTACCATTAAAAAAAAAAAATTCTGGCAAGTCAACTCCAACTCATGGCAACCCCATGTGTGTCAGAGTAGACCTATGCTCCATAAGGTTTCCAATGGCTGATTTTTTGAAAGTAGATCTCCAGACCTTTCTTCTTCTCTGGGTAGACTCAAACCTCCAACTTTTCAGTTATCAGCTGGGCACGTTAACAGTTTACACCATGCAGGGACTCCAGAAATACCATATGACCCAGCAATTCTACTCCTACTATATACCCAACATAATTGAAAGCAGCATCTCAGACCAATGTTCATTGCAGCATTAGTCACAATAGCCAAAAGGTACAAACAACCCAAATGTCTATCAACAGATGAATGGATAAATAAAATATAGTATATACATAACAATGGAGTATCATTCAGCTATCAAGAGAAATAAAGTTCTGATACCTGTCACTACGTGGATGAAACTTGAAAACATTATACTGAGTGAAATAAACCATACACACCAAGACAAATTTTGTGTGATACTCGCTTTTATGACATTTCTAGAATGGGTGAATCCATCAAGACAAAATAAGATTAGTGGTTACCAGGGGATGGTGAGAGGCGGGAATGGAGCGTTAAAAAAATTATTGCTTTTATGTTATATGAATTTCACCTCAGTAAAAATGGTGAATTCTTAAAAAAAAAAAAAAAAAAAAGCCAATCTCTTAGTAGCAAACTGTAGACAAAAAAAGTTTCATTTTGTGCCGAGAAAATGATGATAACAGAGCAGAGTTTGCATACGGCTAATATACTGTTTTGCTCTCCATGAAGAAAACATACATTAAATGTTAAGTGATAATGGCAATGTTCATTTGGCTATCAGGGCACCAACCCAGTGTTTTTATAATTCTCACCCTTCCTTCTAGCTCCGAACACTTTGACTGTATTTCAGCTTCCCAAACATTCATCAGTTAATGAATTCACCTTCAACTTCTGCATAAATCTGAACCTTTAGGTATGCAAAGACCAAATTTCAACTTTCTCTTGCTGCCTTTATGTGATTAATTTTGTGCAAGTAAACAAGCCCTTCAGGCATTGCCAGGGTTAGTATGACAGCTTGATCTGCTCTTTCATTTTCTAGATAAGAACCTCTAGCACCTTAAGTTTCGCTACGCCTTGTTTTACAAATACCCTGGTGTCCCACCCCACAGGCATTCATTTTATTCTTCTTTTATCCAGAATAATACTTTGAAAGGCTTTTCAGAAAGGCAGCTGATTTTCAGAGTCTGGAAAGATTTGGTTTAGGATCCTCCAGGCTTTCCCAAGAGAAGACTTAGCTGTTCATGCATTGTGTCTGTCTGATCTCTTGGTATGAAGCCTTTGGGCCCAGACATATTGGATGCACATGGGCTGCACTTGAAGAGCGTTCACTTGAGAACATAAGTCACAAGAGAACTCCCAGTCTCGATCCACTTCCTGGCATATTGGTTTTGTATCATTATGCCCTCTTCCAGTGAAGAATAATGGGATGAGTTTCCTTTGTTCCTCAAAGCATATCTGAGTACCAAATTTCCACTATTCCTATGTTAAAAAAAAAAATGCCAGCATCTTTTAAAAAGAAAATTACATATATCATTTATTTTATTCTTGTGGGAGCTGATTCCTCAGAATGTATGTCTTCGGTGTTCTGACAGATGTCACATGGGATGGATTCTCAGTGCATACAGGAATCATTTATCAGTATCTATATAATAATAGTATGCATAGTCACTATCATACAAAGAATTAGGATTTGAGAAATAGCTACAATTTTAATTCATCAGTTTGAAATTTGAGTAACTCATTTTATTGTACATGCTTGAAATGTCCAGTTTATTCCAACGGTATTCAAGCTGCAGGTAGTTTTATTTGGGATAATGTTTTGCCATATTAACAACAAATGGTGCTCGTTTATATGGGAGTAGAATAAAATGAATTGTAACCTTTTACACACCTCAAAAGATTAGACAAGAAACGTGGACCAGTGACCCAAATACATGGTTAATATATGTTTAAGCTGATTTGTTCTTCTCCTGGGTAGTGTAGACAGTTAAGTGCTCAACTACTAACAGAAAGATTGGCGATTTAAATCCAACCAGAAGTGCTTTGGAAGAAATGCCTGGTGATCTGCTTCTGAAAGGATATAGTCTTGAAAAAACATAGGTTTGCCATGAGTCAGAAGTGACTGGATGGAAACTGTTTTATTTTTTAAATTATTAGAAGGCACTGCTTCACTTTGTGTAGTTTTTGAAAAATCCATTTTCAAAGGTCGTGTTTGTAGCTCTTCAGATGACGTGTAAAGGAAGACTTACTCTGACTTTTGGGAGAGGTTCCACAAACTAATCATCAACAATGCACGTTTTCACTGATGAATGTCTGAGATTCTAAAGTTTTCAGACAGAGCATGAAGTGAATTGCCAAAATGTAGTGTCTTAATGCTGTCTGATGTAAATGCTTTGATTAAATTGACAGTCTGCTACCAAATATAAGAACCTTATGTCAAGTACGAGGTATGACTTTGAATCAAGCTGAGTTCAAAAGAAAGTTGTGGTGACCTGTAAAGGAGTAGAAGATTCCCAAGTTAGCAAATAAAAAACCACACATTATCTTTATTTTTAAAACTTAAAAAGGGAAGAAAAGTAACAAAGTGATATTGAATGTTCAGGAGGATTATGGTGATGTACTTAATAGTTCTCTTCCGATGGTGTTCAGGGTCTGTGCCAAGCAAATGTAATGGAAATGAGGAACATGAAATTCAAGAGTTTGCCCATGAAACCTCAGTTCTTCCGGCAGGATCTGAATGAAGATTTGTTTGACTAGTCAGCCTTAAATACTATCTCTTACCCATCATGTGCCTGTGGTTTGGGTGGGTTTCATTTTGTATTTTCCTGCAACTATCAGTGGAGTAAGGAAGAGCTCACTGTCTCCTACTGGAAGAATATTTTACATATTTAGAAAGATTTTTGGAAGACATTACTTCATTCACTTATTGATTCATTCATTCAGTAAGCCTTTATTGCAACTCTATTGTTTTCAAAGCACTATGCTTAATTTGGAATTCCTGGATGGTGCAAACAGTTAAAGCGCTTAGCCGTTAACCGAAAGGTTGGAGGTTCCAGTCCACCTAGAGGTGCCTTGAAAGAAAGACCTGTTGGTCTACTTCTGAAATATCAGCCATTGAAAACCCTATGGAGCATAGTTCTACTCTGACACATGTGGGATTGCCATGAGTTGGAATGACTACAGCAACTAGTACCCTTCATGTGACAGGAAACATAGTATCAAAGTATTTAAAAAACAAACTAACAGAAAACAGTTGCTGTCCAATCGATTTTGCTCATGGCAACCCCATGTGTGCCAGGGCAGAACTGTGCTTCATAGGTACCGCCCTGGGACTTATACTGTGAAAAAACCCGGGGCATTCAGAATTAAGGTTTACTTGGTTTGTTATGGCTGTTGTCCAGCTAAAATTCCTTAAATGGTTAAAAACATTTTTGCAGTGAAAATTACTGAAAGAAACCACAGTAAGAGTTGCTGTGGATTTAGAAGAAGAAGAATTTTGATGATAATTGTGTGTGAAGTAACCAAAATGTCATCAAGAATCAGTGCAAAAGCATGCTTTTAAAATTTTGTTTTAATATGCATTGCCTCGGCTGTTATTTCACAGGATTGCCGTTAGTTCTGGAAATTTTTCTTTGTCCTTAGGCCACAGACTTTTGTTTCTAAGCCTACCTTTTGGCTTTGTGCATTTTTTAAGAGAAAAGATTGTATTAGTTGAGATGTCAAAGGATTTTTAGTAGCAATCCACGAAAGGGTTGGGAACTCCATCTTAGACTGCAATGGGGGAAGGAGAATGTGATTTTTAGTTTTAGTTTGCATTTTTCAAAGCATTATTACAGCCTTGTCTGGTAGTTCTCTTTTGATTTATCATCAGAGCTCCACATGTGCTTGGAAGATGATCTAAGTTTAAGATTTCTTGTTTTGTTCAGGCCAGAGAAGGAAATTTGACCAATGTTCAATGTAGCATTTCCCACTGAGGATAAAAAAGTGACCGCAGTTTAACTTTCTTTTGTTAAGTGGTTGGCAGAGTTAATTTTTTTCTTTTAAACAGTAGCTCATTTATCTTTCAACCCTCACAGTTTCCTTTGAACATAGTTATTGTCACCCACACTTCACAGATGGGGGGTCTGAGGACAGCATAGACTGAGTGCATTGCTCAAGGTCACATAGTTTTGGCAGAGCTGAGTCTCAAGCTGGTTCTCATACCAAGTTGTGTGCCCTTTTTTAACTACACATATCTGCCTGTGAGAAATATTGGGAAATAATAAAAAGATGCTTTGCATATATAAGGCAGTAGAGTAATCTTAAGGAGCTCTGGTGGTACAGTGGCTAAGTGCTTGACCACTAACCAACCAAAAGGTCTGTGGTTCAAACTCACCAGCCACTCTGTGGGAGAAAGATGTAGCAGTCTGCTTCCCTAAAGATTACAGCCTTGAAAACTCTGTGGGGCGGTTTTACTCTGGTCTAAAGGGTAGCCATGAGTTGGAATAGACTCGGTGGCAATGGACTGTAGTCTTACAGACATTGTTACTTACCTATATGCTTATCAAATTCACTCATTTTTTTAAATTGGTAGTAAGGGGAACACAACAACAACAACAGTAAGGGGAACAAGTTTTAGTAGTTTTGTTGAATCCATAATTTCATACTTGTATTCTTAAAGCTCAAGGTAGTTTCTAAGACAATAAAAAGGTAAGGGGGTAGATCTTGAAGCTTTGGGGTTGCCCCAAAGAAAGTCTATTCTCTTTGGAAAGCGATAATGTTTCCTCTGTGTGTGTGTGTGTGTGTGTGTATGTGTGTGTGTGTGCGTGCATACCTGTGTGCATGTGTGTATTTTAACTTCTTTTCTGAGGGCCAGTGGCAGTGCCCTAACTTATGGTCACTTTCCCCTGGGTCACAAATAGCTTTCCTTATTGCATTAGAGGGCTATAAATTTTTCGTGATCCCAAGCTGAGTTTTAACCAGTTGCCTCAAGGTGAAAAGCTCAGTATCACATTACTGTTTCCTTGGGCTGTCATCCACTGCCCCTGACCAACATGTCATCATAAATGTTTTAAGAGTCTGCTGGTCTTTCAGCTCCAGACTGGGTACTAATCTGAGGTATACAGTGCTGTCTCACATCTCCGTGAATCCTGGAAAACTTGCTCCCGCACTTGTGTGTTCATGCAGGGCAGCCAGACTCTTCAAAAGAAGTCGTGATGTGTCCTGGCCTATTTCAGATTAAAATGGATTCCCTCTGGGTCTAACATTAGGGACAACAGGATTTTACAGAACTTTTTTCCACCGAAAGAGTTATTAGTCAGGCATGTGAACCACTGCTTTACGAGTAAGCAGGAAAGGGAAGAACTGTCCTGGAAATGCTTTGGCTGCCTTCTAGAAGAACTCTTGGGAAATAATATATGCTCTGAAAACTCTATTACTGTGCATGGTGAACTCTGTGTTAAGTGTTGTGAGTGATGTATAAAAGTATAGGATAGACATACACACCCACAAAACTGGTTTGGATTAAAATAACTTGTTAAGCAACAGTGTAGGACATCTCAGGAAGAAATGCATGATAATTGGAAAGTATCATTGCGTAGGCAATTGCTGTAGTGATTTTGAGGTTAGAAGAAATACTTTGATCTGAGGAAGACTTTCCTCAGTGAAGCCAGTTTGAGTTGCATCTTAAGGAGTGATGTGATTTGGATGGACAAAGAGAAGGGAGAGGGCATTTATGAACAAAAACACAGAGGGAAAAAAGTACAAGACTTTTAGGACAGCAGAGAGACCAGTCTGACTGCAGTTAAGAGATTGTGGGAAGGAGAATCAAAGCAAACAACTGTAAATGAAGGCTGTGGGCTAGATTATAGAAATCCTTGAATGCCAGGCTGAGGAATAGACTATATCCTGAGGCATTTCAAAAATGCTTCCACTGATTTCCAGTAATGTTTTTCTCAACCATTTATATAATTCTTCATCTTCCAGGGGGTCTTGCCAAATATGTCTTTTGCCTCTCACACTGGTGGAAAAAAAGAAGGAAGTCTGCAAATTTAGATTCTTTTCCGGTACATAAAAAATCTAAAATTGTGCTCGAGGAGAAGTTCTTTCTCAGACCATTTCTTCTATTTTTCTCTTTGTTTGATCCAGGCTTGTAAATGTTAGCAACCTGGATTTAATTTTGGTGATATACAGTCAACTCTTGTCAATCACTGTTGGATACTGAGTCCAAAAGACCTTTTGACTAGTCATTATATTGTGCTACTCACTCCTCAATGATGTTAATTCAGAAAATAAACATTCACGTGGAATTTCACACCAGTATGTTCTACTTGGCTTTCTGACCAAGAAGTAAGTGTTTGAAACCTAAGTAATAAAGGTTTTCTTTTAAATAGCACTTACTTATATTATCTTCAGTAAGACATTTAGACATAACTACATTTCAGCACTTTCAAGCAATATGTGTAGTTCTTGTTGCTTCAGGTTCTAGGACTGTATATTTTGAATGTACTTTCTGAAAACATTTTCAGGTTTTTTTTTCTTTTTTTTACAGTTTCTTGAATTTTTGATACAATAAAATGACTGATGACAGATACCTTCCTTTGTGTTTAATTAAGCTGAATAGTCGTTTATCAAAAGGAAAAAAAATATGTGACGGTAGAATGTAGAAGACAAAGCAAACTTGCTAACAAGGGAATCATATAAGATAAAAACTTAGATTAAACATTCATGAATAAATTATCAGAGATTTGTTACAGAAGGAATTATGTAAAATTCTCAGCTCCCTATGCTTTTTATAGCTCTGATATATTAATCTGAACTCAAACTATTTAAAGAAAAAGTAATTTTGCTTAAAGAGTAACTTCTTTCTGAAATAGAAATGCTTTGCATTTATACATATACTTTATCTGGTATAGAAATGTTTTACATTGATATATGAAGAATTCTGTAAGCTCAAACTTCCTGCCAGATTTATAGTGTTTCATATTTTCACTTCAGCTGAATCTCTGAAAATAATATTACCTATTCAGCAATTACAGGTCTAAAATATATTTAAATAAGTCACATAGTAGCTGTAACTGTCCTAAATGCCTCAAGAAGATCCAACCTCATTAATTTAATTTAAAATTTGAATTTATGATCATTCAAGTAGGAACTGAGGTAATGTTGACCTTTGCATTATGAAAGAACAAAGTAAATAAGTACAATTATATAAGAAATTACTTCCAACCACTTTTGAATATTCCACTGGCTAGAAGGGAAAAGAAGCTAATATGGATTAAATGCACGTGTTGCCATGGACCTTCCTCACATCTAGTGAAGAAATTGAAGATCAGAGATGAAACTGACCTGCCCCAAATGGATTAAAGCCATTACACTAGGAAAACTCTTCTTTCCTGGGGTTTTTATAAACGCTGCTCCACTTTCTACTACTGTTGAATTTTGCCTTAGAAACTGAGTTCAATCTGATTTTATTTTTTCACTCTTAGAAATGACCTGGTTTTTTTTTTTTTTTTTTTTTTTTGCCAGGATGATCAAATAATTGTTACTTTATTAGGCTGTGTCTTCATTTTGATTGTTCTGGGTCATTTTTTTCCTGGGACATAATGACCTTTTTAGTTGAGGTCTTCTTTGGTTTCAGTTTCCCTTGAACCACTCCTGCTGCATTTTCCTCTGCCCTGGCCCAGCCCTCTTCTTCAAGGGGCAGCCATGGCAGGTAAAGCTTCCTTTTCAGTCCTCTCTGAAACATTTTGTTCGTAAAGAATCAGGCAAAGATAACATTTATGTTTCTGTTTCTTTCTCCTTTGTAGTTGGGTGATTTCTGAGAGAAGAAGAAGACACCACTGTATTAAAATTAGACTTTTCCCAGGAAAACTTCTTGAAAGAGTTCTGTATAATCACAGCCTTCATTCTCTTATTTCACTGTTTAATCAAAGCCTTCAGTTGGGCTTCTGTCCCCCTCACACTCTTGTCAAAATCACCAGTGATCTCATGTTGCCAAATTCAGTGTTTCCTTTGCTGCTCTTCTGTGTGACGTCACACAAGCATTTGGCACAATTGACCACAGTCCTTCAACTTCACTATGGACAAACTACTCTGAGGTGTTCTTATCTAGTCCCAAGATAAAAACCTATATATATGCGCATGACTTTCAAATATAATATGTCTAGTCTTGACTGTTCTGCAGATCTGCAGATTTTTATATTTGTCATCCTACTTAACATATCCACATGGGTTCTTTCATTCAGGCTTTCGACATCCATGCATTGAGTGCTCAGCATTTGACATACATGGTTCTAGGTGCTGGGGTCACAGTGAACAAAACAAAGTCTCTGCCTCATGGAGTGCATATGCTTGTTGGGCCAAGACAGAAAACAACATACAAGCAAATCTGTAAATGATTGTCAGGATAAGTGCTGTGAAGGAAATTAAAGCGGGTGAGAGTGGATAAGGCAATGGCTCTCTGAGAATGAGTCATCTGGAAGGCTATTAAGTGACCTCAACTAACAAGATTAAAAAATAAATCATTTTTAGCACTTCCTCTTCAAAAAAATATGCTTGTGCCACTCAGTTGCTAAAGCCAAATTTTTATGCAGTGTGGGCTTTCCCTATCACTCTGATATCATTGCATACCACTGGCTCATTAAACTCTAACCACACTGTCCTTTTAATCTGTTAACCTGAACATGCCAAGCTTGTTTCCACTCAGGCCGTTTGCTTGGGTGCTCCCTCTTTCTGGTGAGTGATTGACTGAAGCCTTCTTTTTTTCTTGTTATTCGCATCTCAGCTTAGATGTCCCCTTTTCAGAGAAAACATTTTTTTGACCACACAGTTTAAAATAGCCACCCAGTTACTCTGTCCCTCTATTTTAATTCTCTGCATAGCACTTTTTGCCACTGAATGTTGTTTTCAATTTTTTTCTTTTTTTTGGTCACTTCCTCCAATGAAATGTAAATCCCGTGAGAGCAGGGAAATAGTCTATGTCATTTACTCCTATAAATTCATTGCCTAGAACAGTACCTGGTTCTTAACAAATATTGCTAAATATATTGTGACCATTCGTTCATTCATTCATCAGCGTTGATTGACCATACTACTATGTCTTCTCTACAGGCACTGTATTAGGTTTCATTAGACCAAGTCAAATGGAAAAAGGTCCCTGCTCTCTAGAAGTTTAAAGATTTACAGAATAGACCAAAACCAAACCAAACCCTTTGCTGTTGAGTCAATTCCGACTCAGCGACCGACCCTATAGGACAGAGTAGAACCGGTCCATAGGGTTTCCAGGGAGCAGTTTGTGGATTCGAACTGCTAACCTTTTGGTAGCTCGTAAATCAACATTTTGGTAAGTATGATCTTATAATGATTGAGGTAGCCAGTGGGTTCACTGAAAGAACAAACATCTCATACCTCTCCCTTGAATATACTGAGATGTTAATAGTGTTGACTGTTACTGTTGTGTTTATAATTGACTTAATTTTCACATCCTCAATGATTTAGATAAAAGAGAACTGGCTCTAGACCTGAGTCTAACCTCAGGTTCTAAGGTGATGAATTAATCTATCTGGGAAGCTTTACTCATCTTTAGTGAGAGGATAAGATACTGTCCCCATCCTAATTTGTGGAGTTTAAACAAGGTATTTAGATTAAAATGAGGTATTTTTAAAACTAAATAGTATCCTAAAATGTATACTAATATTGTCTTATCATTAAATTCAATTTTATTTCTGGTGGCTAGAAGGGACTCAGGTGGCATACAGTTTGTGACCTCTATAGACAGTGAATATAAAACTTAGCACAGTGCCTGGCACATTGAGAACAATAAATATGAGCTATTATAAAAAGTGCTAAAAGTAGTAGCATTCACAAAATGGAAAGATTACTATTTATAGCTCTCCTCTTCGTCCTCCCCCTAGAATCTACCCCTGCAGCTTCCTCAGATATGCAGTTTGAAGGTTGTGTTGATGAACCAGTGAAATAGGAAGAGTAAAATTTGGTCTTGCTTAATAGTTTCTGCATATAAAATATGGAACTGTTAAGAATTATAATGCCATATATTCATTGTGAATATTATTCAGGGTGAAATCTTTACTAGTGGGCTGAGAATTGTTTTATATGTGGATTGAAAACAATCTAACACTCTGACTACTAGAAAGTGTTACTAGTTTATGGTTTCACGTGGATTTGTAAAACTTGAGCTGGTTGGTGCAGTTCATGTGGTGAAGATCTCAGAAGTCCTTATTGGAACTGTGGTTGTGCAATTGGCAGCACACCCTTAATCCTGTCCCCATGCCTGTACCTTTTTGTGGTGCCATATTCACCTTAGTTCTTGTCAAATTCAGAATTATTATGTCAGATCGTGATATTAGAAATGTAGGCTCATGAAAGTGAGTGAGATAATAGTTTTAAGTTTTTTGTTTTGCATTTAACTCTCACTGGGGATCTTCAAATTAAATTTATAAGTAGGCAGATTAGGAAAAAAAAATTTAAGTATGCATACCAGTTACCTAATTTTGAAATTTAAAGCATGGTGAGGTTACAAAATCTAGAAAATAAAGCTACAGATATTATCATTAACTTTGATAATTATTGATTACATAAGATATCTATGACACTTTAACTGAATTTAATAACATGTATTATTGCCCCAAATGTCTCTTAATAGGTGTTTTTATCAGTTAGTATCTAAGATGATAGATTTTCTTTTAAAGGTATCTTCTTTACTTGTTATCTGCAGAATAGTGTTTTGGTGAACTTATACAGGGCACTGTATAAGATGCTTTTCAGAAAGTAAATGCAGTTGAAACAGCCTATAAACCTAACATTCTCAACTTTCAGGCAAGATTGATAAAATTAAAACTTACAAAGCACTTTTCGAATACTTAAGATAAAAACAGCACGAAATACTCATTTTCATGTATGTCAGTTATTTTTGAAATCTTATTTTGAGTTTTAAGTATGTGTATGTTTTTCCTAAGAATGTATTTTCAATGAAAAGAGAGAACTTAGAGACTATTCATTACAGAGTATTAAATAACTGCTGTACTAACTTTTTGGATGCCAGTCAAGTTGTGTGTTGTTTTTAAAATATAATAGTATGAATAGTATATGGAATGAGGATGAAATAATAATCAGAGAACAGTGTATACCTCAGTGCATTGCAGCTATTTGATCTAATATTGAACTATTATGGGAATTCTAATCACTCAAGAAAAAATACAGGTGAGACACGCTATGCAGAGAGCAATAAACTTTTGAGGAATATAGAGGTAGTCCCTGACTTACGACGGGGTTCCGTTCCAACGGATCCAGTGTCAGTCAGTTCTTATATAAGTCAAATACCTCCTTTTTTTAAAGTTTTCATTATTATTGCCATAGCCTGCTATACGCCAGTGGTTTGAACAGTAAATCGTAATATAGAACTTTTGCGAGTGAACATTTGAGAATGATAATGAAGGCAGACTATATGCTGCAACGTTGTATGTAGAACATGTTACTGATGCTAAAATGTACTAAAAAAACAAGAACAGTCGTAAGTACAGTTCATCATAACTCAAACAGTACTACCTGTACATTCTACTGTATATATTTCATATATACATATATGTGAATCCCTGTATTTAATAACAGAGCTTATTAAATACAGGCAGTAGAGTAACAGAAACATACATTCCTAAGTGAATTCCACAGCTCAGTCAGTAATGTTTTAAATGTTCTTAGTGAAGCTGCAGTGGTTGGGTAGAGCAGAAGATCACTGAATGGGAAATACGATCTTGCGTGTTATCGTCTGGTGTATTCATACAAGTTAGAGAGTCTGCTTTTATCTTTCAGGCAAGATTGGTGCATGGATCATTTCAGAGAAGGCAGCTGGACTTTCAGGCATAGGTTAGGCCGTGGTGCTTCAATGCCTAGGGAGATTTCTGAGGGGTGGGATGGGGTCGGGGCCAGGGGATGCACCAGCCAAACTCACTGCCGTCGAGTCGATTCTGACTCATGAGACAGTGTGGTTAAATTTCGGTGTTTTAGGTGCAGAGTCCTTTATTGCTTTGCCAAGTCGAAAGGTTTTTGTGATCCTAAGGCATTGGTTGGTAAAGTAGAGGATCAGCGAAAATGAGGGAAACCCTCAGTGAGATGGATTGACACAATAGGCACAACAATGGACTCAAACATACCAGTGATCGTGAAGATGGCACAGGACTGGGCAGCTTGTTATTCTGTTATTCATAAGGTCACCAAGAGTCAGAGCCAACTTGACAGCAACTAACAACAAGAGAGCGTTGGTGGTTCAGTGGTAGATTCACAGCTTCCGTGCAGGAGACTGGAGTTATTACCTCATTTGCCAGCCACCACCTGTCTGTCAGTGGTGGCTTGTATGTTGCTATGATGATGAAAAGACTTCAGGGGAGCTTTCAGACTAAGACAGACTAGAAAGAAAGTCCTAGTGCTCTACTTCTGAAAAGCAGCCAACAAAAACCGTATGGATCACAACAGTTCCATTCCCAGCCGATCATGGGGATGGTGCAGGACTGGGCAGAGAGTTCTGTTCCATTATTCATGGGGTCGCCATGAGTTGGGGGATGACTAGATGGCAGCTAATAGCAACAACGATCCTAAGTATTGTACTGACTTCCTGTATATGCTGTTTCCCTCAAGAGAGTTTTTTTTTTTTTTTTTTTTTTTTTTTACTTCAGGTGAAGGCTTACAGAACAAATAGTTTCTCATGAAACAGTAGTACACATGTTGTTTTATGACATTGGTTAACAACCCCACAACCTATCAACCCTCTGACTTCAAGAAAGTTTTTTTTTTTCCTAAAAGAAAGAATAATGCCCCAGCATGCGGGCTAACAGCAGCATTATTGAGGGCTAAAATGTCAGCCTCAGCTCTTGGATTACTTGAATGTTGCCTTTCCACAGCTTCTTGGAACATTTTGCCCACACACTGGGTGGTTGATAGGCACATGAATATTCAGCCTTCGTTATCTGCACACTGAAAATCTCAGTAGGAGGGATTCCACACAGAAGAGATGACAGCAGGTGTCCCGTTATTTACTGTCTGTTGACCCTTTTCTTGTTCTCCGTTTCCCCTGCTGAACCCTATAATCCAGCATACTGTGTCAAAGGTCCTATCAGTGAACTTATTCATAGTATTCTGATAATGCTTTGATGTTCACCTAACTCTTTGAAGGTGTGTGAATGGAGCCTGATGTGTTGAAAAAGCAGCCTTCCTAGGCTCCTGTGGGTAAGAGGAAGCTCATGCAAGAAGAGTTAATGAGAGTTTGATTTGAATAGCCAGGCGCAGGTGATGAATAATTGTTATGCGTCAAGAAGCAATTCCAACAGTCAAGAGTAGGGCTGGTTATAACATTGACTCCTTATTTAGAAGCATTCAGAACTCTGCTAATTACGATGACCGAATCAGAAGTGCCCGTTAGAGAATGGTCCAGGCAGCTTTTCTACTTATTTTTGAATATTTTTAAAGTCTATATGGTTCAAATCCCATTATACACATCCCATCACAAACCATATCTTAAAGAAAAGATAGCAGAGAGATTATCTGGAATACAGTCATTTAAGAGCTGATTTTCCCCACTCCTTCCAACTTTATCATCATTACTAGACAAATTGGCATCTAGTCCGTCAATTTTATGGATGTTGACATTTGAACATGCAACATATGTTTTAATTTACCAAGTAAGATTCTTTTTTCTCTTTTGGTACCAGCATGTTTTGAGGTTGAACATTCAGTGTCCTTTAGCTAATATATTGATTATGCATTATTCATAGTGAAAGGTTCAGATTTGTTATGCAGCAACTGTTTAGCCCTTGACAAATGACTCTGCTAGGTGACACCCATTTTTAAGCAAAGAAAGAACAGCAGGAACCACATTTCTTCTAAAATATGTGTAGTACTGGGAGCTTCTTTGGCAAGTTACCATTTGCCCTTTTACTTTAAGTACAGATAACTCATGTACTTTCCAACACAGCTAATCTTTTTAGGGAGGGTCCTCCTGGGACTTCTTTAGTAGCTTCCACTCTCATTTCTCCTTTGGCTTACTCTACTCTCTGGATTTAGTAAAGTTTACAGTAACTTCTACCTCATCCCTATAAAATATACTGGATGTGTTTTCAGGGTAAAGGACTCTTGTATGCTATTATTCATTCTTTTAACAAGTATTTATTGAGCACTTTTATATGCCAACCAATATTCTTGGTGCTAGCAGTGCAGAGATGAACATACTCACTTGTAGCATGCACTAAGATTTAGTAGGTGGGTTTTGCTGAAAGACCAAATGCCCAAAGGGAGCGGAAGGAAATAAAATTGGTAGATATTGCGTATTCAGGCTGCTAAGTGAATACTAGACTAAATTTTTTTGCATTTTATCTCTTGATAGTTCTTCGACCGGTGGGAATATATGATCAGAGATGCGCTTGAGGAAGATTAATTTAAGAGCAGTATGTTTAATGTGTCAGAGAGGAGAAAGACCGGGAGCGAGGAATTTTACAATTTTCCAGGTGAATGGAATCGAAGATCATTCAGTTGGAGTAAGGGAAATGGAATAGATGCAAGATATACTGAAGAAGAAACAAGTGAGAGAGGGAGTTGTCCCAGTTTATGATAGAAACGTGGAGGATAGCATGACTACTAATAGAAATGAGATCCTCAGACTATGTCTGAGGGAAGGAAAGTTCTGTTTCAAAAATTTTGTGTTTGAGGAATCTCAGGATACCTAAATAGACATATAAGACCATTAGAAATGCAGACTTGCAACTCTTATAGGGCTCAGGGCTGGTACTTTAGATGACCAGGACAACACTTTAGAGAACAGGCATACTGCTATTGAAGAGGAAGGAAAAGGAGTCGTCAGAGAGGAGTAGAAGGAACCAGGATAATCTGGTGTCACAGAAGCTAAAAAGGGAAGAAGTGCCAAGTGGTGCTGTGAAGGAACCAGGATAATCTGGTGTCACAGAAGCTAAAAAGGGAAGAAGTGCCAAGTGGTGCTGTGAAGGAACCAGGATAATCTGGTGTCACAGAAGCTAAAAAGGGAAGAAGTGCCAAGTGGTGCTGTGAAGGAACCAGGATAATCTGGTGTCACAGAAGCTAAAAAGGGAAGAAGTGCCAAGTGGTGCTGTGAAGTCTAAAGATGGGGACTGAAAAAAAAGAAAACGGTTATTGAATTTGGAAAGTTACAGGTGGCTTTTGAGAGAGCTGTTTTGGAGTTACAGTAGTAAAAATCAGAATACAAGGAAGAATAAGAACACATGTTCAGTAAAATGTACTTATGATTACTGTTTCAAAACAACAAAACAGAACAAAGGACATTAAACACTGTGTTCCACAAAATGCAGTGAAACAACCAAAAAATCAACAGGGAGCTCCCAGATGTGAAAACCACTGATTTATACAAAGGAAGAGATTGGTATAGTATTATAAATGAATCATGCTGGGCACACAGAATACGATAGAATATGGATATTGGGTATGAAAACCTGGTGTGTGGGTTTTGGTATAGTGTTGCTTGTATAATAACATACCAGAATAAATTCTCAAGGAATTCAATTTAATGTAAAAAGTGGTTTAGGCTCCCCTGTAGTGCTAAAGAGATTAAGTGTGTGATATGCAGAGATAAACATGCTTCAACCATCTGGATGACCAGGAATTATCATATCTTGAGAATTTGCAGTGGAAAATGTGTTCTTTCTATTTTATGTTGCTAATTTTTCCTTTTTTTGAGAGGTAACTTGTAAACAGTTTCCGGTTTTAAATTTCAGCTTTGTAAAGATAATACTAATACTGTGGTCTTAATTAGGGAAAAGGAGCATTGGTGGGTCAGTGTTAGAATTTTTGCCTTCCATGCAGGAGACCCAAGTTCGATTCCCAGCCAGTGCACCTCATGCCCAGCCACCACCCATCTGCCAATGGAAGCTTGTGCGTGACTATAATATTGAACAGGTTTCTAAGACAGACTAGGAAGAAAGGGCTGGCAATCTGCTTCTAAAAATCAGCCAGTGAAAAACTTGTAAATCACAGCTGTCCAGTATCTGCAACTGGCTGTGGGGATGGTGCAGGACCAGGCAGCAGTTGTTTCCATTGTGTATGGAGTCAGCACGTGTCAGGACTGACTCAATGGCAGCTGGCAACACAACAACTAGGGAAACACATACCCATAACATTCTTTTTTTTTTTCCTCTCATTATTATTATTTTTTTCTTTCAACAAATGTCGGTTAATTCTGTACAAGGAATTGAGGAGTCAAAGGTAAATAAAACCTGGCCCTCACCCTCAAGGCACTTACAGTCCTGTAGTGGAGACACATGAGCCAATTGAATGCAGGTATCTCATGTAGACTCTAAAACAGATGTACATAATCTGAAGAGGACAAAACATGAAGAAACTCTGAGTCCTCCTTGGGGGTAAGGGCATCAGGTAAAAGCTTTGGAGCATTTGTGCCATTAAGATAAGACTTGAAATAAGGGTAGGTGGATTATTCTTTCTTACAGAAAACAAAGACAAAAAACTGCACGTAGAGTTTTCCTTTTAATTGGTTTTTCTACTGCCAAATTAAAATAATAGAGAATAGAGGAAGAAGAAAAAATGGAGGGGAACATGGCATGAAAAGCTGGGTTGATGACAGCTGTTCTTTTTTCCCCCTTATTTTATATCTTTGTGGAAGATTATTACAGAAGTCGTTCTACTCTCTGTCATTTTACATGCATACAATTATTTTGTTATTAAAATTACCAACTGGTGTTAGTGTATTTTGGTCATATTGAATATGTAGTTAAAGAGGAAATGAAGGAGCTTTGAAGTATGAAGTAATACAATTTGTTATACTTCCCTTAGATAGTTCTTTTCATTTTTTAGTCTTTCTTTTTTAATTTTTCAAAATCATATATATATATATGTATATACACGTATATATATTTTACTTTTAGAATCAGTAAGTAAACAAACTGATTTATTTCAATACATCAAGTCGGTGACTACTTTGGAGTTAACAATATCAGAATTCCTTAGACTAGACTCAGTAGGCAAGTACTTGGATTTGTTTCCCAGAAGGCCCTGAAATAGATGAATGTGTCTTTGTTTGAAAGTGCTATGAAATTTTCATTACAATATCAGATTTTTAAAGCTGCTTTTGTCTTTAGAAAGTTTTCTTTTAAGAATGGTTGTATTAGACTTGTTTTATATACTACAGTTTTTTTATAAATTTCCTTCTGTTATCGTATTATATTTCTTGTTGAATAATATTCCATGAGAGATTCTTTTTTTAGGGAAAAAAACATTATTTTGTTGAAAATGTCAGTCTCCATACACATGGAACAGCTAGATCATTTTGGGTTCACTACAAATGCTCACTAAAGATATTGTAACAATAAGAATTGAAAGCCAATGGAATTAATTTTCTCTCTCCAGTCTAAGAGTTTTACTCTAATTTTTGTATATCCCTTTCTTTTTTTCTATATAGTTACTTGATATGAGGCAAAAAACTGTTATGGCTGATAGAGTATTAAAGCTAAGTCATAGTGGCTTAGTAGCTTAGAAGTAAAAAATGTTTTACTCAAGAAAACTGTGGCATCATCTTCACTTTGCACATGATCATCATAACCATTATGTTATCATCATCATCACCACTATATTAACAGTAACTAACAAACATATAAGCAATTACTCTTCTGCATTTTTCCAGTCATGCTCCAAACATGTATTAATCACTTAACGTATGAGGCAGAGGGGATGCAGAGCAAAGTAAGATGGCATCTTGGGAAAAATGAGAAATACCTTGAAATGGTTTTGAATTCCGGTCACTAGCAGTGTGGCTTTGGGCAGATTACTTTACTTCTCTGAATCTTTTCCTTAGCTGTTCGGTGTGGATAATACTACTCTGCTGAGAACTTTTATGAGAATCAAATGAGATAAATGTATTTTGTTTCTAGCACAATGCTTGGCATATAGTTTGTAAGGGAGTTGATCGCAATAATTAAAATAAGAGAAGATAGCTGAAAACATAACAGTTTCATCAAGGATGAGGAGGAAGGGGTGTATTTAGGAAATGTTCATAAAATTTTGGAGGTAAAATCTGAGTGGTATAATTGTGAAAGAATAGTACTAAATACGAGGCAGTTTGAATCTGAGAGATTTAAAGGCTATAAAACATGTTGGAATTTCATATGATAGTCATTGGAACCCTGGGTTCAATATCTTTGAAAGTTACATAAAAACATGGCTGCTCATCACTGTCCTTAAGGTAAGTTTAATGAATAACATATTTTAAAATTGCTCATATTATTTGGGTTTCTTTAGGTGAGAAAATAAAAGAGTTCTTAGAAAAACTAGTCAATTTTTTAGTGGGGTGCCTTTGTGTAAGGGTATCACAGACTTACGGAGTCCTAGCGGTGATTTGGAGCCCTGGTGGCGCAGTGGTTAAGAGATATAGTTTATCCCTTGTTTCTTGTATAAAAATTTAACAGTGTTTTTTTTGCTACTAGAATTAGCCCTCTTAGGTAAATATTATATTTAAAAAAAAACCCAGTTGCTGTCAAGTTGATTATGACTCATGACAACCCCATGTGTATCAGAGTAGAACTGTGCTCCACAGGGTTTTCGATGACTGATTTTTTAGAAGTAGATTTCCAGGCTTTTCTTCCAAGGTGTCTCTGGGTGGACTGGAACTGCCAGTATTTCGGTTGGCAGTCGAGTACATTAACCATTTTTACTATGCAGGGACCCCAAATATTATGTTACTGTATTTATTTTTATTGTATTTTCAAATCTATACAGAAGGTGTTTAATAGAGTGGTTAAAAGCTAAGATGCTGGAACCAGACTGTGTGAATTCATTTCCCAGCTCTACTTAGTACTAAGGAGTTAAGAAGTTACTTAACTTCTTTATACCTCAGTTTTCTTATCTATAAAATGGGGATAATCATAGTACCTATCACATAAAGTTGATGTAGGGATGAAAAGAGTTCATACGTATAATTGTGCAGTGCCTGGCACATGGCTTGTGCTTATACATCTGTTAGTGGTTGTTAATTTGGTGGTGGTGATGATGATGATAACATGATGATGGTGATCTTGTGCAAAGTGAAGCTGGTGGTCCAGTTTTCTTGAGAAAAACACTCACCTGTGATAAGTATAAGCAACTCTATACTGGAAAGAAAGTACTTTGACTCATTTCCAATTTCTATCGCTTTTAGGATCTAAGCAGGAGCCCTGGTGGCACAGTGGTTAAAGCACTCAGTTGCTAACTGAAAGGTTGGTGGTTCGAACCCACCAACCACTCCACAGAAGAAAGATGTGGCCATCTGCTTCTGTAAAGATCTGCAGCCTTGACCACCCAATGGAGCAGTTATACTCTGTCCTTTTGGGTCACTGTGAGTCAGAATCGACTTGATGGCACTGGGTTTATGATCTAAGCTTGAATTCCATATCAATAATTCTAATTTCACATTGCCCCTGATGTCTCTAGTTATTTCAGGACGCGTGATAAAGTTCTCGAAACAGAAGTAGATTTAACTCACTTCTAACTCTTAGAAATGTAAATAAATATGACTCTGCAGGAGGATTGGCAGCATGTGACAGAAAAATTAGCGTGTCAGCTCCAAAATGCTGGAAAGCTCTGTTCTAAATAAGTAGAAATGCTTTGCCTTCTTGTTTTTTTCCAGTAGATAGAATTTTCCCAGCCTCTGCCTTGAAGAGATAGAGTTAACCCCTTTATTGTATGTAGTGTTTTGCTCTCTGAGCTTGAATTTATTATGGCCCTTGTCACAGTTGTTGGTGTATCTCCCTCTGTGTCCTGGAATCCTCTCCCGGATAAGGGCAATGTACTGTTTTTCAGCTTTCCATGCCAGCCTTTAGCACAGCACCTAATCAGAAAGTATCAACATTTTATTGTTGAATGAATGAATGTATGAGTCAATCCAAAAGAATTTCCCAAGTGAATATAAAGAAAGTTTTCAGTTATACTAAACAATATCCTGTGTACTGAATAATGGAGAATATTCTTTAGTAGAACAATGAGAGCATTCAACTGTCTAGCTGGGGAATCTGTCTGGATATCAAGAACAAATGAAAACAAATGAAGAGTTTGGATAGAAGAAAATCCACCTTAAAGATTTCGAGGCTTTGCTTTAATTCATTCTGAAACTCAGGATTATAATAGAACTACATTTCAGAATGGTCTGTCTTACTTAACATCATTCTTTCATTCACCTCCCAAAAAAAAACACAGGAACCTAGTAGACCATCAATCTGTTTTCAGGAGCATCAGCAGAAAGTGCAAGATTCCTCCAACCACAGGGCTCTGTATGCTTGCCAGTGAAAACATGCATGTTTTTCTTACTGCGTTTTGCATTTGGTATGCCCCATGTAGTAAGCAGAAACAAAAATCAGGTTTCAAGCTCCATGTGCTGCTCTTCCCCCAACACTCACATTCAGACCAGTGTCCCTAGGAGCCAGCTTGCTACAGCTGCTGTGCATACCAGGGAGGTGTTCAGGATTTATGGCAGCAAGGAAGAGCACCCCAGGATCTCAGCACAGGGTTCCTGTCAGAGTCTGCTGTGATGCTGAGGAACGGGCACTCTGCAGCATTGCCAATTCCGTCCCAATATAGTCCACCCTACACTCCTGCCTTATGAGTCTGCTAGTTTTTTCCCTCATGAATTTTAACATTTCACTTAGAAGTACCTCGTTGCTGGGTCCTGCGCCATCCCCAGGATTGGTTGTGCATTGGAACATTGTGATCCACAGTGTTTTCATTGGCTGATTTTCAGAAGTAGATCGTCAGGCTTTCCTTCCTAGTTCATCTTAGTCTGCTCCACTGAAACCTGTTCAGCGTCATAGCAACAAGAAAGCCTCCAATGACTGACAGGTAGCGGCTGCCTATTAGGTGCATAGACTGGGAATTGACCTGGAGGTATGGGAAGTGAGAATCCTACCATGGAGCCACCACTGTCCCTGGGCTTAGGGTAACTGATGCCCTTTTTCCTCTAAGAATCCACTGGAATCTTGATCTCTTTCAATAAGTGTTCATCTTTAACCTGATGCCAGAAAGAGCTGTGAAAGGCCACCTCTTGATAAATCTTTTTTCAAATTCCACTTTATTAGTGTTTTTTAAAGAAAAACTTGGTTGACAGTTTGGATGATGCAAATACTCATGTCTTTTACTTAGTTTTTTAAAAATGCAGTTTTGAGAGTGTTTGGCAATATGGGGTAAACAGATACATCAAAAGTTACGTAAAGTAATGTTAAAATCCCCCAAAACATAGTGGTTAGTTGAATTATACTGTGGTAAATTCTCTGGGGGAAAAAAAAAAGTTGCTGTCAAGTTGATTCTGACTCATGGTGGCCCCGTGTGTGTCAGAGTAGAACTGTTATTTCAGAGGATTTCCAGAGGCTGTTTTTTCAGAAGTAGTTGGACAGGTCTTTCTTCTGAGATGCCTCTGGGTGGACTGGAACCACCAACCTTTTGGTTGACAGCTGAGTGCATTAAGAGTTTGCACCACCTAGAGAAATTAAATTCTCAGAAGGAGCATCATAAATATCAGAGGTTACTTTTAAGTAGTACCAAGTTCCTTGATTCTTATTTAAAATAAAACAAAACAAAAATCTCCAACACATTCTAGGAAAAGAGTTATGGATTATATTATTCCAATGTTTCTTTGAGTTCTAGAGGGTACAGGAAAATTAGCAGAGTGGTAGAAAAAGTCAAACACTGTGAAAAGCTTCCTAAGAGACAAACAAATCAAGAGGCTCTCTGGACAGACCCTGGAAAGTGTAACGTTCTAAGGTCAGCCAAGAAGAGAAGGCAAGAAGACATCCCCACCAGCAGTCCACTATGACTAGGCCACTTCCATCCTTTCTCCCTCCCAGAATTACCCTCTAATGGGTGATGGCCAAAGAATTGGATATATATCTATCAGAATACTCTAAACGTGAACATTTCCGTCACCTAAAAGAACAAGAGGAGGATACTATCCTTGTCAGAGTTATAAATGACCACCCTGCGTTGTAGATTTTGCTTTCTTCTCCAGTCTTATCCTTCCACACTTGATCTTAGTTTAGCTTTAAACACCACTGATTATGATATAGCTTGAAAATGCCTGAGGGAGCTTTTCTTTTTGTCTATTTCCGTTTTAAAAATGGTTTCATTCTGACACTTGACATCATGTATCAATGGCTGCCCATTGTTCTGAGACTGGAACTGTTCAAGGCTGGTGTTCCACAAAAAAAACCGCACTGCCTTCGAGTCAGTTCCGACTTGTAGCAATCGTATAGGACAGAGTAGAATTGCCCCATACAGTTTCCAAGGCTGTAAATTTTTACTTTCTCCTGTGGAGCAGCTGGTGGGTTCGAATTGCTTAACCTTTTGGTTAGTAGCTGAATCCTTTAACCACTGTGCCACCAGGGCTCCTTAGGCTGGTGTTCAGTGGGGCTCTGATATGGGCCTATGACTATTTAAAATCTCTATGCTGCCTTTAGGCCAAGCTATTGCGAGACATAATAGTAGCTGATAGTGTTAGCTGGACTGTTTAAAGGTAATGCTGCTGCTTTTGTTCTTTGCGGATGTGGCAAGGCGAGAGGTGGGAGCCTAGTTTTTTCTTTTATGGAATTATGGAAATACATGTCTGGAAAGAAATTCCACACGTTGATAGTCCATCCCATGTTCCCTGGAGCAATGGATTGGCCTTGTTCTTAAGGATTGCTGTAGACATGGATGCCACAGTCTCTTGGTCTCTATTTCTGTTCTGAAAATTTCTTCCTTTATATGACTTTAATGCTTCCTCATTATGTTTTACACTTTTGCTTAACCTGTGATCATTCATGAAGCTGTTCACTTAGTGTGCAGTAAGGTACCAGTTAGCTTATTGGACAACTTGATTTAAACACAGCAACAGCAGTCATTGCAGGAACCACTGCCGTACTTATTAGCATAACAGATATTATGAATGATATGCAAAAATTTCTCTATTATTGTCTCAGGAGTCTGTAGAACAGCAGGGTTGGGCACATAATAACCACTCGTTAATTATTAAATTGATTAATAAATGAAGAAATTACTAGGGTTAATAAAAATTGACAGTGGGGCAAAAGAGCGAATTCTATTTAAAGAAAGAGTTACAATTTTGCCATAAGGTGAAAAGCAGATATTGCTTACATAGCTTAAAACACTTGAAAAATCATATTTATGTGACCCTTCTATCTAGGAAATTCTGCTAAATGTTTAGAATATAGATATATTTATTGTGAACACTTAAACATTTAAATTTTACATAGTCAGTGAGAACTCCCTGGAAGCACATAATGTTTTGGCATTTATGTGGACTTTCAAGTAAATGTGCAAAATCATGCAGATTGTTCATTTGACTAAGTCTGAACGGGTTGTGTAAAACAAAATAAAATATACACAGACTATGAAATACATGTTAAATTTCATAATGTATTTTTATTGTATATTGGGTTAACTTTTTTCCTATGGGACTGCACTTTTTCAATGTTAATGAAAGTCTGGGGGAAAATACAGTTTGATATAAAATTTTTGCTTTCCCACAATTTTATGAGAAACTCTAATACAGGAAATGAGGTCAGTCTTAATACTTTTTAAAATCTTTGGTCCATTTTGTCATCCCATCTTTTTAAGATCAGATAATACCCATTCTGATGATCATTCCTCCCTTCAGACATGATTCTTGTCACGTCTAGACTTTAATCCCAAATTTATGGTATATTTTAACGTTTCTTCTTCATCTGTATGTATACCTAGTTCTAAAGTGTTTCTCATTTTAAAGTATTTTTAGAAAACTGAGTAATTTAGTATTTTATTAAAATGAAATTCAAAGTGTCTGTAAATAACTTTAAAATTAATTTTAAAGAACAAAATAATAAGGCTAATAATGATTTTCTATGCTGATTGTTGAAGCTACCACCATAGATTCCAGCAACTTGGTAAAAGTTGGTGTTTTCTGGATTTTGAATTGATGTTTGACTATCATTTTCCCATCTTAAAACCGTGAGATGATATTACCATTGGGTAATGTTACCTGCCTTTAAAGAACATATTTGTATCTGTTACTGAGAAACTAAATAATCTATTTTGGTGAGTTACATTTCCTTTATTTGTTTTTGCTTTTTTGATAGAGATGCATGTAAGAAGAAGCTCATCTTGCTTTGGTATTTTATCTCAGGGAGATTATTTTTTGTAGAAATGCATGAGTTTGTGTCATCAATTTTTTAAGTCATGTCCTTAGCCCTTTCAACCTTATTAAGAAACTGTGCTTTACGAGGGCCTGAGTAGCGCCAATGGCACTCTAGTAACATTGTAAAAATGTGTTGCTAGAACAGGTGCAGTTTTCGTAAATGAAACATCTGGACTTTCTAGAGTTCTGTAAGATTCAGTTGAATGCCTCAATGATGGCACTATTGTTGTATAAATTGTTTAATCATATTCTCATAGTTAATGAAAATAATGCACACAACTCCATTTGGATCTTACATTAATTTCATTACTTAAACCAAGTCACATCATCAGGAATCCAACTGCCTGAAAATTAGATTTGGATGCAGTTTAAGTAGCTTGGGAGAACACTTTGGACTTCACACGTTAGCTGAGCCTGTTTAGCATTTTGTATCACTTGGCATATCTGTGTTGTATGCTTCATTTTCTCTGACAGCAAAGAGAATGTTTGAGAATAGTTGCTTATTCCTACCTCAAAGCAAAGAAAGCCAATAATATTGTGAGTAGGGGGCCTGGAATTGGTCATATTCTCTGGAGTCACTTTGATTCACTTTTCAGTTGGTCCAAACAGCCACATTAGTATTGAATGATGACCCTGTCTAGATAATCCACATCTTATTTTTTAATGGGTTAAATGGTTAGGGTCTGGACAAAGGAACAAACACGGTTGTTTTCTTTCTATATGTTCAACTACTAATTTTAGTAGTGGTGATTTTATCATGGAAATGACACTGAAAAATTGGTAGAATCCAATGGTGCACAACAAAATAATAGAGGCTTGAAGATATGATCTATCAGAAGATATTAAAGAACTGAGTATTTCCAGCCTCTAGGGAAATCAACCAGGGAAGACAGGATAACATCTTAAAGTATATAACTTAATGCTAGAGTGAGTAAGGGAACATTGATTATCAGTAGACCACACAAACAGATAAAGCTGCAATATTCCAAAAGATACGGTTGTGCTTCCGAGCTAACCATTAACTATCTAGCAATTAACAATGGAACACTATATTATAAAGCCCAAATCCCAGGGGTAGTTATGAAAGATCCGCTGCAATTGCTATATTCTCTTTGAATAAATAATGTATCAGGTTGGGGAACCAGCTCAAAGGATGACGATGAGTTTTGTGCTTAGATCCTTGGAGTAAAAACCTGGAAGCTCTGGTGATGAATCTGCATATTCTCATGATGCACAGACAGAGGTTATTGCTGGAGTCATTTCCAAGCCCTGGAGGGATTTTAACAGAAGATTAGCAGCAGAAGTTATATTCAAGAGTTGAAAGATGTTTGTTCATTCTGAGGTGAGAGGTCCAGATCTTGGCTTTCTTTCTTTCCTGCTTTCCTGTACCACTTCTCTCCACCGTCCACCCACCCAACACCACACACAGACATACACATACCCCCCCGCACACCACACATACATGCTCCACAGTGCAT
Organism: Trichechus manatus latirostris; assembly: GCF_000243295.1. Lineage (NCBI taxonomy): Eukaryota > Metazoa > Chordata > Mammalia > Sirenia > Trichechidae > Trichechus > Trichechus manatus. Next base: position 11,440,518 of record NW_004444007.1, on the reverse strand, counting down.
ACACCCCACACCACACACATACTCCACACCATACACACCACATTCATGGGCGTGCCCACAGACACACACACACACACACACACACACACACACACACACACTACAGAGTTTATCAGAGGTTCTCTGAGATAATGCAGATTGTGGGTATAGCAGTACAGTGATCCCATCTGGAAACTTAGTGAGTAATGGTAAATCCATTTCAGAGAAAAGCCTCAACCCGTTGAAGCTGGATTGCAGGAGCCAGCCCAGAACACAGTGAGTGCAGGAATGGAATAAGCCATTAAATCCTTCCCCATGTTGCAGAGTCAGAGCAGCCTCATGCTGGGGGTTGCTGTGGGATGGTGCTGAGCTATGTATAGAGTTTATATGGGCCCCCTATAGAGTTATGTAACTGATGTAGCACATCTGGGCAGAGAATAGCTTGGCAGCTGTAGTGCTGATTGCAACATTTATTATTGAGAAATAAGACATCTTGGTGAGGTTGGGGATCTGTAGTGGTCATGGTGCTTGTCATTTCGGAGTCTTCAAAAGATTTCAGAAAGAAAACAGCTTGCAGAGGTTCTGCAAGCTGAGAATGTGGGTGGGTCTATATTACAGATTTCAGAAAGAACAGAAATGGTGAAATCACCATATTTGAGAGACCCATATTGTTCCTATAATTGCAGGGAGAATGAGGTTCCAAAATCTGGATCGCTGTGACAAAACTGGATTGTGCTTTAGACTGGGAATAAAACTTCTATAGTAATAATAGCCTCAAATACCAATTGTTTTTTAAAAGTAAAGACTTCTCATTATTTTATTCTCTCTCAAAACTCACCCATACAAAAGAAATATGAGTATATAAAAGAAAAAAAAAAACCTAAACCCGTTGCCATCGAGCTGATTCCGACTCATAGCGACCCTATAGGACAGAGTAGAACTGCCCCATAAGGTTTCTAAGGAGCGGCTGGTGGATTCGAACTGCTTACCTTTTGGTTAGAAACTGAGCTCTAATCAAATTTTTATTAATTAATAATAAAAAGTTCAGCATAATTAAGAAAGAAATGAGAGTTACATTGAGATAACATTTTTTCACCTATTAGAAATTTCAAAATTAATGGATAACCCAATGCTGACATAAATGCAAAGAAACTAGAACTATCGTATATTTCTGGTGACAATATCAATTGTGTTTTAAAGTTAAACCATAAGAAGGTAGTTTTCAAATATGTGTCAACTGCCTCAAAAAAGATCTTTGACTCCTTTTAACCCAGGAGTCATTTGTCAGTTTGTCTTACTATGGTGGCTTGTGTGTTGCTGTGATTTTGGAAGCTATGCCACTGATGTTTCTAATACCAGCAGGGTCACCCACGGTAGACAGGTTTTAGCAGAGCTTCCAGACTAAGACAGACTAGGAAGAAGGACCTGGTGGTCTACTTCTGAAAAAACTGGCCAGTGAAAACCATAGAATAGCAGCAGAACATTGTCTGACATACTGCTGGAAGATGAGCCTCTCAGGTTGGAAGGCACTCAAAATAGGACCGGGGAGGAGCTGCCTCCTCAAAGTAGAACCAACCCTAATGACATGAATGGAGTCAAGTTTTCATTTGCTGATGTGGCATGACTCAAAATGAGAAGAAACAGCTGCAAACATCGATTAATGATCAGGATGTGGAATGTACAAAATATTAATCTAGGAAAATTGAAAGTCATAAAAATTTAAATGGAATGCATAAAGATCAATATCCTAGGCATTAGTGAGCTGAAATGGACTGGTATTGGCCATTTTGAATCAGAAAATCATATGCTGTACTACGGCAGGAATGATAAATTGAAGAGGGATAGTGTTGCATTCATCATCAAAAAGAACATGTCAGGATCTATCCTGAAGTACAGTGCTGTCAGTGATAGGATAATATCCATATGCCTACAAGGAAGACCAGTTAATACGACTATTATTCAAATTTATGCACCAACTACTAAGGCCAAAGATGAAGAAATTGAAGATATTTACCAACTTCTGCAATCTGAAATTGATCAAACATGCAATCAAGATGCACTGATAATTACTAGTGATTGGAATGCGAAGGTGGAAATAAAGAGAATCAGTAGTTGGAAAATATAGCCTTGGAATAGAAACCACGGTGGAGATTGCTCCCATGATAGAATTTTGCAAGACAAATGACTTACTCATTGCAAATACCTATTTTCAACAACATAAACGGCAACTACACACGGACCTTGCTGGATGGAATACACAGGAATCAAATCAGCTACATTTGTGGAAAGAGATAATGGGGATGCTCAATACCATCAGTCAGAACAAGGCCAGGGGCCAACTGTGGAACAGACCATCAGTTGCTCATATGCAAGTTCAAGTTGAAGCTGAAGAAAATTAAGAGAAGTCCATAAGAGTGAAAGTACAGCCTTGAGTATATCCCACCTGAATATGGAGACTGTCTGAAGAATAGATTTGACACATTGAACATTAACGACCAAAGACCAGATGAGTTGTGGGATGACATCAAGGACATCATACATGAAGAAAGCAAAAAGTCATTAAAAAGATAGGAAAGAAAGAAAGACCGAAATAGATGTCAGAAGAGACTCTGAAACTTGCTCTTGAACGTAGAGCAGCTAAAGCAAATGGAAGAAATGATGAAGTAAAAGAGCTGAACAGAAAATTTCAAAGGGCAGCTCAGGGAGACAAAATAAAGTATTATAATGAACTGTGCAAAGACCTGGAGTTAGAAAACCAAAAGGGAAGAACACGCTCAGCGTGTCTCACGCTGAAAGAACTGAAGAAAAAATTCAATCCTCAGTTTGCAATATTGAAGGATTCTATGAGAAAATATTGAATGATGCAGAAATCATCAAAAGAAGTTGGAAGGAATACACAGACTTACTGTACCAAAAAGAATTAGTTTATGTTCAGCCATTTCAGGAGGGAGCATATGACCAAGAAACGATGGTATTGAAGGAAGAAGTCAAAGCTGCACTGAGGGCATTGGCAAAAAACAAGGCTCCAGAAATTGATGAAATACCAGTTGAAGGATGGAGTTGCTTATTCATCTATGCCAAGAAATTTGGAAGACAGCTACCTGGCCAACTGACAGGAAGAGATCCATATTTGTGCCCATTCCAAAGAAAGGTAATGCAACAGAATGCAGAAATTACTGAACAATATCATTAGTATCACACACGAGTAAAGTTTTGCTGAAGATAGTTCAAAAGTAATTGCAGCAGTACATTGATAGGAAACTGCCAGAAATTCAAGCAGGATTCAGAAGAGGACATGTAATGAGAGATACCATTGCTGATGTTAGATGGATCTTGGCCAAAAGCAGAGAACACCAGAAAGACATTTACCTGTGTTTTATTTACTATGCAAAGGCATTCGATTGTATATGAATAACATTGAGAAGAATGGGAATTTCAGAATACTTAATTGTGCTCATGAGGAATCTGTATATAGACCAAGAGGCAGTTATTCAAACAGAACAAGCGGATACTGCATGGTTTAAAATCAGGAAAGGTGTGCCGTGGGGTTGTAGTCCTTCACCATACTTAATCTGTATGCTGAACAAATAATATGAGAAGCTGGACTATATGAATAAGAATGTGGCATCAGGATTGGAGGAAGACTCATTAATAACCTGAGGTATACAAATGACACAACCTTGCTTGCTGAAATTGAAGAGAACTTGAAGCACTTACTGATGAAGAGCCTTCAGTATGGATTACACCTCAACATAAAACAAAAATCCTCCCAATTGGACCAATAAGAAGCATCATGATGAACAGAGAAAAGACTGAAATTGTCAAGGATTTCATTTTACTTGGATCCACAATCAGCAGTCAAGAAATCAACTGTCATGCTGCATTGGGCAAATCTGATGCAAATGACCTCTTTAAAGTGTTGAAAAGCAAAGATGTCACTTTGAGGACTAAGGTGCACCTTACTGAAGCCATGGTATTTTCAGTTGCCTCACATGCATGCAAAAGCTGGACAATGAATACGGAAGATAGAAGAAAAATTGATGCCTTTGAATTGTGGTGTTGGTGAAGAATATTGAATATACTACAGACTGCCAGAAGAACGAACAAATCTGTCCTGGGAGAAGTACAGCTATAATGCTCCTTAGAAGCGAGGACAGAGAGACTTCATCTCACGTGTTTTGGACATGTTATCAGGAGGGACCAGTCCCTGGAGAAGGACATTGTGCTTGGTACAGTAGAGGGTCAGTGAAAGAGAGGAAGACCCTCAATGAGGTGGATTGACACAGTGGCTGCAATGATGGGCTCAAGCATAGCAACAGTTGTGAGAATGGCGGAGGCCTGGGCAGTGTTTCGTTCTGTTTTACATAGGGTCACTATGAGTTGGAAATGACTCGACGGCATCTACCAACAACAACACAACCCAGGAGTCATATTTCTTAGAGTCCTTTTCAAGGAAAATGAAATTCTCGATGAGATGGATTGACAGAACAATCACAACAATGAACTCAAACATACCAAGAGTCACGAAGATGACACAGCACCAGACAGCATTTTGTTCTGTTATACGTAAGGTCATCATGAATCAGAACCAGCTTGATGGCAACTAACAAAGACAACAATGGGGAAAAAAAAGTGTATGCACAAAGATGTTCATTATGTTGTAATAGTAGTCAAAACATATGGGCAACCAAAATGTTCAACAGTAAGATTAGAATCAAGGATTATGTAATTTACTCCAAAATGTTTACTTAATCAAATATGATTAAAGGTAATGGTTATGAAGACCCTGAGTTTATCTCTCTTTGTCTCTGTCTCCCTCCTTCCCTCCTTCTCTCCTACCTCTTTCTTCCTTTCTCCCTTTCTTCTCTCTCTTTCTTCTCTGCCTTCCTTCCTCTTTTCCTTCCGTCCTCCCTCCCTTTCAGTCTGCCTGTCAAAAATGATTAATCTGTTGCATGTGCACCAGGCCCTTAGACTAAATACCGTACTTACTCATTACAAGTGTTTCTTTGTTGCGTTTATCTTTTCATTCAAATATCAAGATCCAAATGCTGTGTTGAGTTTGGGGAGCATTTAATATGTCATTAGGAAGACCTTGATAAAAGAAAAGAGCAGGTGTTCCACCTGTGAAAAAGCAATAATAGAGGGGATTAGTTTCTTAAGTCCAGCATGGGGCTTACTTCACTGGCCAGCTTCCAAGCTACTGAAGATATGTACAGCTGGCCTTGGAGGAGCCACCAAAAGCAACAGCTCGAGCCTCCATAGACTTCTGCGTGTTGTGTAGAATGGGACCAGAGCTTAGAAGACAAGCTTTCAGTTTTAGTTTATTGTTTATTGTTGGACTTTTTGATACCCATTTGGTGCATCACGTCCAAGAACATCCAGTACTGAGGACCTGCTGAGGACACTCTCCCAGTGTCTTTGGTTTTATTTGAGAGGTGATCCTCCTTTCAATTTCCCAAGACCTACTTTAATTGGTGTTGAATTAGATTGGGAAAAATTTTTGCTTCTCTAATCCCTTGATTCCATCTTTTTCTCCTATTCCATTTTGCTTCTTTCCCTCCTTAAATCATAACCATAATCTTGGCTTCAAAAAATCAGTATAAGCCAGAGACAGTCTCATGAGGGAGATATTACTTTCATGTGTGGCCTAAACATAGCACATAGACTACTCCCTGGAAAGGAAAACAAAAACTGTTCACCAGGAGATGGGGAATGTATTCTTCTGTAAAGGAATCTTTCCACCATGCTGCCTGATGTCCTAAATGGTCCTCAGTGTTATGAAACAAAATTTGGATTCCTGTCTGGCACCAAAGCATTGTCCACTAGACGTATTGAAAAAACAAAACAAAACAAAACATTTTTATGACTTTGATTTTTAAATGCTGTGAAGGAAAAAACATTTTCAATGTTATTTTTCCCCCCTGAAAGTACGAGCTACACTGTGTTTAGAAGATGAGGTGGCAGGAGTGGGGGTGGGTGGGTAGGGGTAAGGGAACACAATGGAGTCCCTCAGAGGTTGTTCAATTGAAAAAGTATGGGTATTTGAAGAGTGCACATTGTAAAGGTGATTTCTATAGTGAGGCAGAGGAAAGAGGTTTTTTTTTTTTTTTAATTTTGATATTTTCGCATTCATAGGATGATCTTTTATAAACCTGTTATTACACTTGCATGGAAAAGTTGCAGGAGTGAGATAAAAAACACCACTCAGAGTTTTCTCTTGTGATTGTTAGTACATCGCTTCTCTCTGTGCGAAACCCAAAGAAGATGTAAAGGGCATGTGTTTTTACAGGAGCATCCCTATAAGAAATCACAAATCAACGAATGAGAATACATTGATCTATGTTACACTATAAAAGTGACCTGATGAAATTTGATTTTTGTAACTCATCTACTCACATGCTCACCAAACATCTACTCATCTCTATCTTTGGGGATCAAAGATGAATTAGACAAAATTCCTGTCCTTACGCATTTCAGAAGAGTAGATGGAAGCAGACTTGTAAAGAAATAATGGCAACACAACATGGTAAGTGATGTAATGGTGTTGGATGCGGTCAAGGTGATATCAACATGTTTATTAATCAGTGAAGCATAAGCACCAACAAATCAGAATAGATGGCAGCGTTGATACTGGAGCAGAGTTTGGGAGACCTGCTGGGCCAGGGAAAGGGCCAAAATGTGCAGGTTGTTAGTAGTGGGGGCACATGAGGGGTGTCTCCAGAACTGGCTGTCTAATGACCAGTGTGGCAGTGCTGGTGTGTATCAGCTGTAATTCAACTCTGTGTATGGAGTGTTACAGTTTATTTAAAAACGAACATCCAAAAAAAAAAAAAAAAAAAATCAATGTTTAGATAGTTCCATCACTATTATTCCAGATTGCTGTCTATTTTAAATCCACTGAGTACATTTCAGCAGCTGTCACTGAGCTTTGCTTCAAATCATGTATGTATCACCCTAGGGCAGGTGGGGCATGTAAAGAAGACTTTGATGGGACTCTGCTCAACTTGAGTTTCTGGGTTTAAGTGACTGATCAGCATGTGTGGGTTCACCAGAGATATTACTATTACAAAACGGTAGTTATGTGCTACCTTTAATCTGGCCGTATTGCATTTCATCATTGGTTGCTACAGTGAAATGAAAAACCTTCCCATACAATGAATACTTTAATCTGTCGTCAGAAAGCCGGCCTTGTCAATCTTGGCACAAAATCTGGGCTTCGTGACCAAACTGGAGATAGTCTTTAAATAAAAACGGAGTTTCTCACTAGTTATCTTCGCATGATTTTCCCTAAATTAATATTGGGTATTATTGACTGTTTCATCCAATAGAAGTAAAGAATAGACGTAAAGCAGAAGAAACTTATTCAAGTGTGTGCGTGCACACATACACACACACACACAAACCCGTTGCCACTGAGTCGATTCCAACTCATGACGACCCCATGTATTAATAGAGTAGAACTGCTCCATAGGCGTTTCTTGGCTGTAATCTTTATGGAAGCAGATCACTGGGCCTTTCTTCTGTGGCATGCTGGGGGGTTCGAACTGACAACCTTTAGGTTAGTAGTTGAGCACAAACTGTGCCGCCTGGGGACATTACTGTCACACACACAACCTATAAAGCATTTGGCATTGGGTCACTGCACCAATATTTATAGTACAACAAAGTGTTTCTGTCAGGTAACTATAGAAGGAAAGCTCTCCTGGAATGTAGAACTGAGCTGGTCAGGTTATAGTTGACAAAAAGGTGAACAAGGACTGGCTATTGATTTATCACCACTTAGTATGCAATTTAATGGAAGTTTTCTTACTTTTGAATAGTCCTCCCATTTCTTCAGGAGGGAGGCAGAGTGTGTAGCAAGATCAAACAACTGTGCTTCATGATTGTGTGTACTCAGGCAGAATGGTTAGGACTCCAGAGGGATTTGTGTGCCTGCATCATGCCCTGGGCACTTCCCCTACTCAATCCCTATGGAATTTCTCAGCTGCAGCCATCAGTCCAAAGGGTTAGATGAGCCTGAAAGAAGCAGACCACGCTGGTTTCATTTATCACCACTCCCCTAGCTCATCACAGTTCTGCAAAGCTAATAGAACTGGGGGCTCTGGCTGACCTTCCCATCATTGCATTTGATAAACCATCCCTCGTGCCCTCCTAAAGACAGGACCTCCACACTTGGTATAGAAAATTCTGGCAGTGGCTGTTATTATTGTACCTGCTTAATGATATGTCTGCCTATTTGTATGTGAAATCGATCAACTTGCCTGGCATTCTTGTATTTACTTTGGTGTAACTTGGGTTACTACTTTTTTAGGTAGTGAAGACAAATGGACCATTTAGGTAGGAAGTGAATGATTTTCTTTTTCTTCTCATCAAATCATATTGTTGGAAGGACACATGAAGCTGTAGTACAATCCTTCAATGTTACAGATAAGAAATCTGAGATGCAAAACTCAATGACAACAAGCTGTAAGAGGTTACTCGTTCTCCTCCCGCCCCCCTCCCCACCCCAGGTCAAATTAAATTTTTACTTATTTTTTTAAATTGTACTTCAGATGGAGGTTTACAGAACAAACTAGCTTCTCATTAAACAATCAGTACACGTATTGTTTTGTGACATTGGTTGCCAATGGCACGACATGTCTACACTCTCCCCTTCTTGACCTTGGGTTCCCCATTACCAGCTTTCCTGTTCCCTCCTGCATTCTTGGCCTTGCCCCTGGGCTGGTGTGCCCGTTTAATCTCGTTTTGTTTTAGGGCCTGTCTAACCTTTGGCTAAAAGGTAAACCTCAGGTAAACCTTCACTACTGAGCTAAAAGGGTGGCCAGGGACCATACTCTTGGGGTTTCTCCAATCTCTGTGAGACCAGTAAGTCTGGTCTTTTTTTTTTTTTCTGTGAGTTAGAATCTTGTTCTACATTTTTTTCCAGCTCTGTCTGGGACCCTCTATTGTGATCCCTGTCAGAGCAGTCGGTGGTGGTAGCCGGGCACCATCTAGTTGTGCTGGACTCAGTCTGGTGGAGGCTGTGGTAGTTGTGGTCCATTAGTCCTTTGGACTGATCTTTCCCTTGTGTCTTTGGTTTTCTTTATTCTCCCTTGCTCGACAGAGTGAGACCAGTGGTGTATCTTAGGTGGCTGCTCACAGGCTTTTAAGACCCAAAGGTTTCTGGTTCTTGATACATTGATCATTTTGCCTCCTCATTTCTGGAATGATTCAAATCAGGATTCCACTCATCCAAATGCTGAATTAACTTGTCACATTTAGGCGGAAATTTTGGAAAGAATTGCATATATTTTAAAAGAAAGATACAAATAACAGTAGTAGGTTTGGTCTCAGTTTTGCGATTTCTTTTTACAGATTCTGTAGTTCCATCATCAAGTTATTATCCATTTTACTTGAGTGCAACTTTGTAATCATGTTTATGAAACTGACCCTGCATGCTATAGATGTCCGTATACAAGAGCAATGACGTGTTTTCCAAGTATTGAGGCTTGCACCTTCAATTCTAAAGGTCTATGCACTTCACCTTAAAAGGAGAAATGTAGACTCTGCAGAAAATTTAAATTCATTAACATCATTAACATGAAGTTAATATGCCAGTATTCCAAGACTGTTTCCAAAGCCCAAGGTTGAAATCTGACTGTTGTGTTAATGATAGAGGGGCATTTTGTTTAGTCTATCCAATATAGATAAATAGTACCACCAGTTTTTTATTGTATATGGCTCCAATCCATATACAATAACTTTCAACTATTCTGTTCATCCTCTACATCCAATTCAGCCTCTAAGTTTGATTCTTCTTGTCAAATATTACCTTTAGTATTTTAACTTAGTCTTACCTTTACTATCTCTGTCTCCATTGCCAGTAGTGACTTTATCACCTTATCCCTAAGCTTCCGTAAATGCCACATAGTTGGCTTCCCTAAGTCCTGCCAGATTAAACCCCCCAAAAACCAAACCCATTGTCATCAAGTTAATTCCAACTCGTAGCATCCCTGTAGGACAGAGTAGAACTGCCCCACGGTGTTTCCAAGACTGTAAATCTTGTATGGAAGCAGACTGCCACATCTTTCTCCTGTGGAGCAGCTGGTGGGTTAGAACCTTCGACCTTTCGGTTAGTAGTCATGTGCTTAACCACTGCACCACCAGGGCTCCTTCCTGCCAGATTAGCTCTCCCATAATACCACTTGCTTCATGTCATTATGTTACTGCTCAATCTATAATAGCTTTCTATTGCCTATTGAAGAATTTCTTAACTTTTCTTGCCATTTGAGACTTTCTATCTTAACTTATTCAAACTTTTTTCAAACAAAAATTCGTGTTTCAATGAAAGTAGTTTTATGCTTTAGCTGCAGTGCACATGGTTATCCGTATTTATTCATGTCTTCCTCTATCTTGTCCATTTTCCTCTTTTTATCTACTTTTCTAAGTCTAGGTAAGTCTCACCTGTCTGAGAAGCTGTCTCTGGGTTCTTTCTCTGAGCTCCTGTAGTATAATCAATGCCATATATAATACAAACTCATTGCTGTCGAGTTGATTTTGACTTATAGTGACCCTATAGGAAAGAGTAGAACTGCCCCATAGGGTTTCCAAGGCAGTAATCTTTACGGAAGCAGACTACCACGTCTTTTTCCTGCAGAACGGCTGGTGGATTTCAAACCGCTAACCTTTCAGTTAGCAGCCGAGTGCTTACCACTGAGCCAGCAGGGCTCCTTCATATGTAACACTGTATTATATACTAACATTTTTTCTTTGTTTTGTTTTGTTTTAATTTTAAGCCTTTTATCTCTAATAAGGCCATGAGATCTTTTCAAAAAGAAACCGTACATACACAGAGTTGATAGCATAAAGCCCTCATGCCTATTCTTTTGACTTACAATATTTAAAAAATCAAGAATTGTTTTAGATATGCCCAAATTTATTTCAGCATAAAATATTCAGAGAACAATCAAATTCAATCAGGTACCAGGGGATTTATTTTATTTATAGTAATCCTTTTTCTTGCTGTGTATTAGCAACTAACTTCAAAGCTTACCAATAGAGCTTAGAAATTTCTTAATAATGATTGTGTAATGAGGAGACTGAATATGGGGAATGATTAAACCTGATTAAGTCATACATATTCATCATGTGGATGGGTATAGGTAGCATCAAAATGGGTTAAGATCCTAATCTTCGTATTTTTGTTCCCACTCAAATACATATGGAAAATCACTATAAATAAAAATCTATTCTACTGAATACATTTTAAACGAAGCTCTTCTGTGTCAGAAACTTATTTTACTTACATCGTACAAGTGTCTTGTTAATGACATCTTCTTTTACATCTTCAATAAGATACCTAATGTGCCTATCTATTGGCATCAAATGGGCCTACATCGTGGCATGTTAACAATATGGGTCATTTTGCATGGGACATAAAATAGATTTCACAGTTCCAGTTCCATTTCTGAGCATCACAGTTCCTTCTGTATTTACTACAGTGTATATTTTCCCTGAAGGTTTTTTGCTTTAATGTTGCATGGCATCATAATAAATGCCGTATTTTAGAACTACTCCATTTTATGAAAAGCCCTTAGTCAAGTTGCAAAACAGAAGAGCTCAAATTCTACTTTAAAATTACCCTCTCTAGAAAACCAAAGACATAAGGGAAATATTAGTCCAAAGGACTAATGGACCACAAGTACCACAGCCCCCACCAGCCTGAGCCCAGAGCAACTAGATGGTGCCTGGCTACTACCACCAGCCACTCTGACAGGCACCACAATAGAGGGTCCTGAACAGAGCAGGAGAAAAATGGAGAAGAAAATTCAAATTCACAAAAAAAAAAAAAAAGACCAGATTTACTAGTCTGACAGAGACTGGAGGAACCCCCGAGACTATGGCCCCTGGACACCCTTTTAACTCAGAACTGAAGCTACTCCCAAAGTTCACCCTTCAGTCAAAGATTAAACAATAACATACGTGAGGAACATGCTTCTTGTATCAATCATGTATACGAGACCAAATGGACAACACCTACCCAAAAACAGAGATGAGAAAGCAGGAAGGGACAGGGAAAATGGACGGTTGAAAATGGAGAGCCCGGGGTCGGGAACAGGAAAGTGTTGACACGCTGCAGTGATTATAACCAATGTTACAAAACAATTTGTGTATGAGTTATTGAATGAGAAACTAATTTGTTCTGTAAACTTTCACCTGACACACACACACACACAATTACCCTTTCCCTCATAATTAAAATTGTAACCCTTGAACTTTAACCCCTGGTAGTCAGTTCCTCCAGAGGTCCTGGTCTTCTTTATCAGAGGTCTTCATAAATCCTTTAAGGTTGATTGACATTTGTAGTTAGGCCTGAGACATACTACTCTTTGGCCTCTGACACACATCCAAACCTTGGCATGCTTTGAGATTCCCTTTTTTTTAGAATTATAGATGCCAGATGGAAGGTGACTAAAACCTTGGTATACGTTTTCTTTATTCTATAGGGCTAGAAGAATGTCTACCGAAAGAAGACCCTTTCTATTTTTGTTTAAACTTTGTATTAGTTCCTATATAACATAGTAAACTAACTGAACTTCCAAAGTTAAAATCATATGTTTTGGAATGGCCCTTCTGCAATTTCATTGGAAAATGCTTGCTTTCTGTGTGATAGATATAGCAGCAGTAATGTGCCAAAATTATTATGAAATCATATGGGGAAATGCTTTATTCTTAGAAGTCTACTCATAATATTTCTGTATTCTAGGGAATTGGCCTGTCAGAATGAATCTGCAATTTAACTGTAAGAAACAACTATGTTGATTTTGAAAGAGGCAGTGAAACTCCGTGGGGTCGTTAGGAGATTTCAGGTATCTTTTTTAAATGGACAAATGGGAGTTGATTTTCCGATGAAGATCACCCATGTGAGCATTTTCTTTGGGAGGCCAATGATTATTCTAACCTGCACTGCATTTTGCTCAGTTAGTTTAACAAGATAATTTGACGTTTTGTAGAGTGCTATTCATATGCATGACATTTTCAAATACATTATAGCATTGAGCAAAAATTCTGTAAACAGGCAAATAGCAGCTCCTCCATAAACTATGGTTTGAAGTCTGAAATGCCATGAGCTATTTAGAACACTGAGAATAAAGGTTAAAAAAATTGTGTACTCTTATTTAACAACTTGATTAAAATGTTTTTTAAACTAGTAATGATATTACAAGATGGCAGGGTTTATATCACAAAAAGAATGAAAAGAATCAGTTCACAGGTATGTGGAAAAAATTGGAGGAGAAAAATGGGCTAAATACATGGAAAGGAAGGAAAGAATTGTCATTCTTACATTGTATTTTCTTAAAATTAAACTTCCTAAGTAAGAAAAGGACAAGAATGGTGAAACACCAGGAATTAGGCAAAAGAGACTTTTTTGCATTGTATGGAGATTTGGGGTTGGGGACACTGCATTGGGGAAAACCTCACCTGTTTGGTCAATGGGTAAGGACTGCATCCCTTATTTCGTGAGGGGTGCTTATCGATCGAAGCCCTGGTGGCACGGTGGTTAAGAGCTTGGCTGCTAACCAAAATGTTGGCAGTTCGAATCCACCAGCTGCTCCTTGGAAACCCTATGGGGCAGTTCTACCCTGTCCTATAGGGTCGCTATGAGTGACTCGACAGCAACGGGTTTGGTTTTTTTGGTTGCTTATTGATCAGGCAAATTGCATCATGACAGCATGTTAAAATGATTATCCTGGTAGTTGTATGCAGGTAGATTTGAGAGAGAACAGTAAGAATTCAATAAGAATTTCCACTTCTACAGCAGTGGGAGTGGAAGGGAAAGGATATGTCAGAGTTGTTTCAAAGAAGGAACTGATAAAACACTAAATTTTTCAGGAACGGGTGGGAAGGACTCAAAAACAACTGAGATTTTAAGCTTTCGTGAGCAACCAATTGTATCCTAACACCTCAGATTCTAAGAACCATGTAGCTATTTTGTCAGAGAGGTGATGGGTTTGTTTTTCAGAATTTTGAGCCTGAGGTAACATTGGGAATCCAATATGTGCAATTTATTATTTGCAAAAGAAATTACCAGACAAATAAACATTTGGAGACATGGAAAAATAACTATAACAACACATTGCCGTCAAGTCGATTCCAACTCGTAGCGACCCTATGGGCAGAGTAGAACTGCCCCATACAGTTTCCAGGGAATGGCTGGTGGATTTGAACTGCCAGCTTTTGGTTAGCAGTCGATCTCTTAACCACTCCAGTAACTTAATGGGCATCATTTAAAGAATGGTTACTTTGTGCCAGACATGTTTCTAAATGGATCAACTTGTCTCATCCTCATGAAGATAAGAGAGATGCTGTGATTCATCTCCTTTAGAGATGAGGAAACTGGCACTGAGAGGACATACAGCTGTCAGATGGCTAAGTCACAGTATGAACCCAGGCAGACAGCTCCAGAATCCGTGTTCATTACCATTATGCTAAGTATTTAGGAAAATCTTAAGAAAATGACAAGGCATTCATTAATTGCTGATTCGTTTATTTACTTAATAAACATCTCAGAATACACACTGTGTGCTAATCACAAAGGTGGTAAGTCACAAAGCAGAATAAGATTGGACTGTGTCCTCATGGAACTGGCTCAGGATCTAGTGTGAAAAGCAGATATGTGAGCACACAGTCAATTACCATGCAGGCTAGTGAGAGCGTTGATGGAGGGACAATGAGATCACGGAAGAGGAGGATGTCCTCAGCACGCAGGGAGTCAGGGGTGGCTTTTTGGAGCTCATTAACAAGAATTAGGCAGGCAAAGAGAAGGACTGCAGGAGAGAAATCTAGGCAGAGACAGCAGTGGGAGTGGGGGCATACAGCTAGAAAAGAGCACGGAGCGTGTGGGTGTTGCTGTAGCACAATGTTGGAAGAAGAAGAAATCATTGGGGACTGAAGTTGGTGGGTCTGACATGAACATCAAGGCAGCGGGGGACTACAGAAGGATTTTAAGAAAAGGTGGGTCACTCGGGAAACTGTACGCAGGCTGGCTTGCAGCAGACAAGGACTTGAGGCTGCTCTTTTTTCCTGGTTTTCGAAGTTGTGGAAGTGAAGTCTCAAAGCATAAGTATCTCAGTAGGAGCCAGCATTTTGCTTGTAAGCGTACTGTGTTCTGCACTTCACGGCTGCTCTGTATCTGGTACATCACGAATAAAAATATCTCATTGGAACTCCTCTGAGGTTGATATTCTCTACGTTTTGTAGGTAAAGAAACAGGTTCTCAAAGGTTAATCTGTCCCAAAACACAGCTAGTATGTTGCAAAGACAGGTTCAACATAGGTCCATATAGCTGATTTCAAAAGTTGTACCCTGCCATTTATTTACTTTAACCAGAAAAAATACTGCAAAAGTGCTATTGTTATTTCAGCTTAAAAAAAAAATTCATAAGCTAACAATTAATTATGTGCCAGATACTGAGAATATAATAGTGAATAAGACAGCCAAAATCCCTCCTCTCTAAAAGATCAGTATTTTTCTTGTCTCATTTTAAATGCTTATATGTGTAACAGACTAGGTGTGCATGCTATAAAAGTGTATTAACCAAGCATATACACACATATCTGTTAGTTACACTGCTTAGGTTATCCGTGAGTATTTTCAGTGTATAAAGAGAGCTTCATAAAATAAAAGTTTATTAACTTTTGGCCATTAATTCCTTGTGATTATTTTTCAGTAGTGCTACACATTTTGTATGTTATAGAACTTTAAAATAAGCCTGTAAACTAGAATTGTAAGCAGAGACCTTCAGAAATACTCATGCACCTATTCTTTCTGAGTTTCCTTGTTATTAATATTCGTTGCCATTTAGCTGATCTGTCGACAACAGATCGAAAAGTTGTGTGGTCCTCTGTCATCTTCATGATTGTTGGTATGTTTGAGGCCATTGTTGTGGCTGTTGTATCAATCCATCTCGTTGAGGGTTTCCCTCATTTTTGGTGACTCTCTACTTTGCTGGAGCCGGTGGCCCAGTGGTTAAGAGCTGGGCTGCAAACCAAAAGATCAGCAGTTTGAATCTACCAGCCGCTCCTTGGAAACCCTATGGGGCAGTTCTGCTCTGTCCTATGGGGTCGCTATGAGTCGGAATCAACTCGATGGCCAACGGGTTTAGTTTTGGTTTTTGGTTTCTCTACTTCGCTAAATATGATGTCCTGGTCTTTTGTGAAGACGTGTCCAAAGCAAGCAGCCAAAGTTTAAAGCTCCTATTTTCCTTAGTGACAGCTCCATGTGTTATGCATCAGAAAATACAGTGATCCATAAGGTGCTCAGTAAATGAGTGAATCTTTGGTTTTAGAATTCACAATTCAGGAGTCAGGCTTTCTGAGTATAAATCTATAACCCACCACTTACTAGCTTTGTGACCTTGGGCAACTCAGTATCTCTATATCACCACTTTCCAAAAGGTCACGCAACTAGTGTGAATGAATGATCCGAGGGATGTAAAGTGCTTAGCACAGTGCCAGCTGTGTGGTGAACACACATAAATATTAACCATCATCATTATCCCTTTGGTTATTTCCAGGCATTTTGTACCTTTTTCCCGCCAGGCTCTCTGACTTCCATAGGCAGCCTCTTATTCCATCGCTGCTTTTCCAGTTGCTTCAGTGTACTCGTGCCTTCTTCACACATTCTTTGTTGGGTTCACTGACTTCCATGTTCCCTTTCCCTTTAAAGTACTCCTTCTCATATTCTGACACTTTCATTTCTATTTTTTGTTTACCCATTTCCCCTCATTAATTTTCAGTGTTAAACCAGTTGTTTTAAGATTATTTTTCCTATTTGTGGCTAATTTTAGCAATAAGTATCCTCTTGTGTGGCCGGTCTAATCAATTCCAACTCATAGCGACCCTATAGGACAGAGTAGAACTACCCCACAGGGTTTTGCCGGGCTGTAATCTTTACGGGAGCAGACTGTCAAGTCTTTTCTTCTGTGGAGTCACTGGTGGATTTGAACCGCCGACCTCTCGGTTAGCAGTTGAGCACTTAACCATTGTGCCACCAGAGCTCCTTATAGATATCCTAACTCAATAATTAAACACCAGCTTTAAGAAATTTGGGCCATTTACATGTATGTAATAGTGTATGTGGTGCTGCTGTGTTTAATTCATTGATCAGAAATTTGGCAAAAGCTTGTGACATTGCAAAGCCATTGATGAAAACAATACTAGTTTCCAGTAAAGCATTTTCCATTTCCTATAAGAAGATTGTTTCGATCTCTGATAAATTCAGAATCAACATCGATTTATTTATTGAGCATATGAAAAACTATCCAACCATTGATTTTTATTAATTCTTTTGTTAGCTTAAAAATTCTCTTTAAGATCTGACTACCACTCTAGACTACATTGTTGTTGTTAGGGGCTTTCAAGTCAGTTCCGACTCATAGTGACCCTATGTACTACAGAACGAAACACTGCCAGGTCCTGCAGCATCCTCACAATCGTTGTTATGCTTGAGCCCATTGTTGCAGCCACTGTGTCAATCCATCTCATTGAGGGTCTTCCTCTTTTTCGCTGACCTTGTTTTTTACCAAGCATGATGTCCTTCTCCAGGGACGGGTCCCTCCTGACAACATGTCCAAAGTATGTAACTAGATTACATTAGAAATATGTAGTCTAGAAAGTTCATTTCAACTTTTTCCTGCACTCTTCAGAACTTTTTTTCATTTTAATATATTAAATGTTATCTATTTATAATGATATGCAACATGTAATCTCATAAAGAAAAACATCTTTCCCATGCGCCATTCTATTCTGCAAGTAGAAAAAAGAAGCTGTCATGATAAATCCCCTATAGGATCATGGGGTAAAACATTCTAGTACCGTAATAATGAAACACTTTATGTGTGGGAAAAGAATGATAGAAATAACAACTGTGCCACATCAGACCTCATTAAAGTCAATGAACTGCAACACCGAGCTATTTGTAGTCTTGAGCGGTTTCTGTGGAATATTCTACTACATTTATAATCTAAATATTAAAAACGGCAATAAAGACCACTCCTCATTTGCTGGAATTCCATTTCTGGGAATAAAGCATCTTCATAAAGCCCAGAAAATATTTCATTGCCCTTGGTTTGGAAATCTCTTTCTTTTATTGTTTAGCTGCAGTAACGTTCCAGTATGTTCTCGTGGGAGTCTCCAGTTGTCTCATAAACATTGCCATTTTTCTCTAGTTTTAAAATTTATCAGTATTCATTAATTCTTGGGTAAACTTGAAATGCTTCATTGGAACCTAGCACCAGGTAGAACTGAGCTTACATGGAGATAATTGGGAAGAAAGCTTAGAAGGCAATTATGGTTCATTGGCCCCTCTCCACAAGGAATAGAACCTCAACTCATTTAAAAATAATGCTAATGATCACATAATGTTGAGAATTAGATTTACCACAGTTCTGATGTAAATCACTGGTATTCATTTAAAGTATTTTAATAGCAGTTGTTAAAATTTCCACTTTGTTTAAAATCGTAAAGAATAAAGAAATAGATAAAACAAGATTCTGACTCAATGCATTTCCTTTGACAGAAGGGCGTGCCATAGTTACTTACGAACACTTCTAATGAAAAGTATATTCTGCAATAACAAGCCCATTTTTTCCTAAACTTTTGGCTGTGAAACTTTTTTGGCTACTACTCCAGGGAAGTATTACATTTTATGTCTAAACCAGTACACACATACATATACTTGGAGTGGCTTAGGCAGCTTGATGTGCACACTGTTAATGCACCCATTTATTATCCTCTGAAGGGAGTTCATTTTTTCGTGGGTCCATTGTTTTTTCCTCATTCAGTGAACACAGTTTCTTCAATACTTTGTTTCATATGTTTTACATGAAATTGTCAAAAATTTCCTGGTTTAAAAGCTAGTTAATAAACATATTTATGACAGAAGTATTCATCCAATTATTTTGAGGATTTTGTGTTTTTTATTTGATTTTTAAAATCTCCTAAGAATTTGCCAAAACAACTAGGGACCAGCACATAATAAATATTCATAATCTTATTAAAATAATGAGATGGCCTGGTTAGGGTATGAAAACAAAAATTCAGACATTTCATCTTTGTTGTTCATAACTTAAGTGTAGTGAACAATTTTCTAACAGAAGCTATTAATTTTTATGTTTTATATTAGTCTAATAATGTGTATGAATAGAGCCCCTGAAACATTTTTTAGTATGTCTCTTGTGTTTTAACTTTTTGGTTAAAAAAAAAAAAGAAATACTTTTCTAACCTTTTCAGTTCAACTCATTGCCTTTAAAATAAATACTGTATATCTGAAAAATACTCTGTAATGAGAATTATAGAACTTGGCTATTGTGAACTTGTTATTATTTATCATGATTAACTCTCTTTTATAAACTAGCATTCCACTGAGATGAGAAATTTGAAGACATTTGAGACAAAAACATATATAAAAGATATTTAAAGCAAATAAGCTTGTGTTAGGTATAGTAGAGTACGTGCTGATTAACAAAATCTTGGCAATAAATCTCCTAAATAAAAAAGTTATTTCTGTTAAAAATTAACTTGGTATGAAACAGTGTTGGCATGCATCAAATAGGCCATAGGAAGTATCCCTATAAAGGTTCATTGAGTGATAAGCCCTGTGCAAGTTGCTAGGAGTATAAGGATGAACAAGAGAAACGCTACCCTCAAGAGCTTATGGTCTAGTGGGAGACTGTAACAAATAATAATATATCTGCCTAAGTGGCCCTATTATAAAAATATGAGGCAGGCCATTGATAAAATTAACAAGTTTGAAAGTTTGTGTTGGTTGTGTTCAGCCTGTAAGTCTTCTCATCTGTAACCTGTGGAGGATGAATTTAATAACTAGAGGGAGTATGGTAAATCAAAAGGCACTGAGTTTGGAATCAGGAAGTTGGTATTTACTCTGTGACCTTCGGTAGGTTGTTTCACCTCTCTGAGCTTCAGTTTTATATTTGGAGAAATGAGACTCATTGATTTCTAAACTTGTTTTAGCTGATGAACTATTACTTCAAGTGGTTGCCATCCGTTACAGTGAACTAGAGCTACTCACTTAGTCCGGATATGAGGCACAGTATGAATACCTTCGAGTTGTAGGATCTCCTGGCTATGTTGTATTATAATTTTATGAGTATGGAGAAAGTAAATTTTAGTTAATATTCTAATTCTACTAGACATTTGCTGTGTAAGCCTTATTATTTCTAATTGTGGAATAGAAAGGCTTTGGTCCATGTTGAAGGAATTTCAGGCATTAAGCAAGCAAGCAGGTGGGAGTAGTTTGGGGAGGGCTCTGAAATTAATCTATGCCTACTTGTAAAGTTAATCCAGAAGGTCTGAAGGTAAACCTGGTTTAGTGTTTTGAAAGTAGCTGGAGGATGGGACAGGATGATTCAGAAAGATGATCCGACATCTCCTTTGTGCCCAGACAAGTTTCCCTGAAGAGGCAGCTGTAGCTGTTGGAGACCTTTTCCTGGGATCAGCTGGGCTGGGGGGCATCCTCAGTTTGCACATAGTTCTCCTCCAGACCTCCAGACCTCAGCATGTGTCTGCTCAGAAGGGCTTCTCCATCTTCCAGCAGCTTCTCACTCAGTTTCCCTGTCTGACCACACGTTCAGTCTCCTCTGCTCCTCCCTTTGCGTTAACATCTCCATTGCTCTTGCCTCCAAAATTCTGAATAAGAGTATTTGTTTTTTGGAATAGCTGCTGTTGTTTGAGGTATTCTATGATATTTTCTCTGATGTCCTTAGAGAATCCCTGTATCTTTGGACCTGCAACTTCTGGCCAAGAAGTTGCAGTTTCACTTTTTTTTAGAAGTCTTACTGTATTTACTGAAGGATATCACAGTGACATAGCATGGGAATGGTTTATAAGCTTCAATACATTAATGAAAAATGAAGGAAACAGTCAGTTAACGTCTGTCTAGCACTCTACAGTTTCATTCTCACCGTAATCATATCAGTCGGGCATTATTAGTATTGTTAATCCTGGTATTTTAGCAGATTAAAACCAGAAGTTAATTGGAAGTTGCCTTAATTCACACACTAGTGAAAACCTATAGGGCATTTAACTTTGTATCCATGTGCTTTTCATTATACTAAATTGCCTCTTTGAATATTGTAATTAAAAGTTGATCACTAATAATGTTATATACATATTCAACCTTCTGATCAAATACCCAAATATATTATAATCATTATTGACTAAATTCAAAAAGAAAATATAAACAAAGCAAAAGGATGAGCTAATATTTATCGAGCACCCAGTATGTGTCTTTATACAGATGCATTACCTTCTTCATAGAAATCCATTCAAGAATTAATTCTCTAATGACCTGTGTTCAGGGATATGCCGCCCTCTTATACCAGAAGGCTGCATTTCTCTCTCTTCTCAGGTTTTGATGACAACACACCTAAGCATGCTGCTCTGGGCCACAAAGTCTTTCCTTTGCTTTCTATCTGCATATGATACCGGATATCCAAAACGCGGAGTCCCGGGGCGGTGCAGATAGTTAATGCGCTTGACCACTAACTGAAAGGACAGAGGTTCGTCTACCAGTGGGGCCTTGAAAGAAAGGCCTGGTGATCTACTTCTGAAAAATCGGCCACTGAAAACTGTATGGAGCACAGTTCTACTTTGACACACACGGGGTCCGCATGAGATGGCATCTCGTGGACCAAAAAGCACACACAGCCAGAAAGGTATGTTGAAATAGAAAGCAAGGGGCAAAACAGACAAACAAACCCAAAACAAAAAACCCAGCCAATTATGAATTCTGTAACATTTCTCAAATACTTCCTATATGCTTGATTAGATACGTTTATTAGATGTAAAAATGTTTTACAAATAAAATCCTTTTGAAAATCACTTCTCAGAGTTCCCTGAAAGGTTATATTTATGCCCAACTTTGAAGTACTAGTAGGAGTGGAAAGAGTGTACAGATCCAGGTAATAGGGGTAGAATTGACAGGTTTTGAGAATTCATCTGATAAGCCAGATAAGGAAGATGGCATGGCTATCTCTGGATTTTTCCAGGTATTTGACTGGAGGGACTGGAAGGATGGCGATTCACAAGCCGGGAGAGAAGAGTGGGAAAGATTGTGTCTGGGTGGGCTGATAAAATGCTCTGTTTTGAACATATTGGGTTTAAGGTACTTAGAAAGGGTCATCTCAAAGGCAACTGAAATGACATAAGGATTCACCCAAGTCTGCTAGCATGTATAGAGTCAAGACAGCCTTCTGAATTGAAAAAGAGTCTTTAAAGAAGACAAACATGGAGCAGTGTTTTGAGGGAAATAATAAACGAATTAGAGGAGAGAAGAGAGTAGTACACTCTATTTTGTTAAACAGTTGTGCTCAGGAGAAGACTTGTGGTTAGATAAGTTGATGGCAATCAGCATTAAGGCTTATGAGATATTTTCTGCTAGCATGCTGCTACTCTGAACTCCTGGATTTCTCTTTACTGCTCAGAGTTTGTCAGAAAGTTTGAGTCTTGATGGAGAAAAACGTGTAGCTCGTATCCCACTGCATATGAAATGAAGGTATGTGTTAGGACGGTTGGGGGTCCTGCTGTCTTCTGTTACTCAGCTTTTCTCAGAACTGCGCTGTCAGGAGCACCATCATACTGCTAGCTGCCAAGGTTTGAGACACGGGATCTTTTTACTCATCCCGGTTCTTGTCTATCTTCACAGCTGGCCAACTTCTTCTGGCTTCTGTCCCTTTCTCCATTCCCATTATCATTAATTCACTGCAAGACTTCATTGCCTTACTTTTTTTTGTTATTGCAGCTATTCCTGTCTGGCTCCTTCTTCTCTTTTATTCTTTCCTTTTACTCCACCTTTCAAATCGTAGCGAGGCTCACTTTCCTTAAATACCAACTTTATACTATGCCTCTGCTCAAAAACGTTCCTTGACATCCTGTTATCTCTCATATAATGGCTAAACTGTTCTGTTTACCTTTCAAAGAAGCTTATAATCTGAGCCTATTTACCTTTCCCTCCATATTTTCAAAATCTTCCAAAATGCATGCATGCCATTTCCACTAGGTAAGTCTTCTCTGTGCCATGTAAAGCCACCATACCCATTTTAGTTTTGTATGTTGTCCCCTCTTTGGTTTATTTGCACTGTATGGAAAGCCCACTCTTTTCCCCCTCTCATCTAAACCCAACTCTGCCCAAGCTTCATGTCCTATACCAAGCTTTATGTGACACTTCAGATTCACTGATCTTCTTTTATGACACTTATAACTTTATAATCAATCAATACTGCCTACTGAATTTAATTATATGTTGTCGTATTTTGGTAGCAAACTTTATTCTTTTTTACTTTAAAAAATAATATAGTATTACTTAACATTTCAAATCATTTACCAATTACATGAGCTACATTAATTAAAATGAAGCAAAACACATATTTCTGTATTTTCCACTTTTAAGAGAGGTATAAGAGGATACGGGTTAAGAGATACTTTGTTCTAGGTGAAAGTCCAAATAATATAGTCTTACATCTGGAAAGGAAGAACCACCAGGAACCAGAGAAGGTTCAAATTGAATAGGTGATGATAGAGGCCCTCCTAATGGTGAGATCATACTGGGAATTCCTGGGAATGACTGAGGGTCCTTAGCATCAGGATTTACCATGTTATCCATCACCATAGACGAGAAAGGGCCCTCTCAGTGAAGGCGCT
Organism: Trichechus manatus latirostris; assembly: GCF_000243295.1. Lineage (NCBI taxonomy): Eukaryota > Metazoa > Chordata > Mammalia > Sirenia > Trichechidae > Trichechus > Trichechus manatus. The sequence continues at coordinate 11,416,840 of NW_004444007.1, read as the reverse complement.
CCAGGGTTGGAACAGAGACCAAACATTATTCCATATACCTCTAATATCCGCCAATGACCATATGGGCCCATATATAGGCATATGTTTGCTTCTAGGCACATATTTAATCTCAGATAAGAGTCTTATCATGGGTGAGTACATCATTAGTGAGAAATAGAAGGCTCCAACATTATTAGTGGCAGGCCGGAAGAGCCAGCTTGGCTTATGAGACCTAGTTGTGACAAGATTTGATGACCTGGGCGCCACAGGGTTTTCATGGCTTTGATCTTGTGGAATCAGATCACCAGGCCTTCCTTTCAAGGAGGCTGGATGGGTTTAAACTGCTTAACTGTTTGTGCTACCAGGGACTCCAAAAAAAACCAGCTTGGCTTACGAGACCTTGCTGTGATGAGATTGATGACCTGGGCCTATCTGCAGTTGGGTTTATAGTGACTGGTCTTTGAAGCATTACCATTATGGTTAATTTGTACTAATTTCTATCTCAGGCTGACAGTGTTCATCTTCTTTCCAGCAAGAACTCTTTCTGAACCATGAGCAGTACCAGTTGTCATAAATTTTCTTGTCATGAGGAGCAATCTGGTTTTGTAGACACTTTTCTGTAATTCATTCTTCATTTTGTGAGATCTCTGCTTGTAAGTTTTTACTTCTTTAGTTGCTGAAAGCTTCTGCTTTTTCCTCTCCCCATTCATATTCTTCTTGAACCAGTTTCTTTTACAGAATCATGTCTTTCTGTTGATAGAATTCCATGAGAATTACTGCTACAAGGCTTGGGTCAAATTCAGTGAATAAGATTCATGTTCTGCTTCTATATTTGTTCTTACAGCTCATGCCTGGCTGACACTTCATCACTCAGTGTGGCATGGAAGTGGTCACTGTCTTTTCCAGCTGTTGTTGACATTGGTTTTGTCTGGGAAACATCTATCATTTATCTTTCCTGATTTTTCATTGTTTCACTCTGGTGATCTGCCAGCCGTCCATTGCCAAATTCATCCTATCTATTACAGCTTTTATTATGCTTTACTCTTAGTTTCAGAAGCAAGATTAAATTGTCTGATCTGCACAATAGACTTATTCAAAACTTCAGTTTTACTCTCTTTGTAAGCAAGATGCTATCTATATCTTTCTGAGAGCTTTGTATAAATTATTAGTTCACTGAGCTCAGTATATTACTCCAGTCTTCTGTTTCCTAAAGAAATTATAGCATGCACATCTTAAATCTGGTATTTTTCTTGTAAATCCAGTAGATTTTAGATTCCCATCTTCTCATCACTTAGCATAGCTTCATTTTTGTCTTTCAAATATTATGAACTTCTTTGTAAAACCCTGTGATATTCACTAGATTTCTGCCATGCCAAATGTCTTTTTAGTTTCCTTACATTCTGTTCTTCTTCCATTCCAAATATAACAAGCAGATTTTCCACAGAATTTGATTCATTTCTTAAAGCCTTCTGATTGAATATTTAAGGCAGACATGCTCAGAAACATTCTTGTTTCTTGATTTCTTCAAAAGATATTGTTGCTTCTTTGTTCAGTTCTTCATAATCTGACATCTTTAAATATTTTTTAAAAGTTTATTTCTAATCATTTTAAAACTTCTGTGCAAATTGTTTTTACTCGATAAATTCTACAATTTAAAAGAAACATTTTTCAGGAAAAAAAATGACAGATCGACTAATTTCCAATAAACAATGATAATAGGCTTCTGTGACATGTCGTAAAGAACCCTAGTGGCATAACTGTTAAGTGCTTGACTGCTAAGTGAAAGGTTGGCAGTTCAAACCCACCTAGTGGCTCCGTGGGTAAAAGACCTGGTGATCTGCTTCTATAAAGATTACAACCAAGAAAACCCTATGGGGCAGTTCTACTCTGTCACATGGAGTTGTTATGAGTTGGAATCGACTCAACTGCACCTAACAACAACAATATGACATGTTCTAAAAATAAGGACTGGGTCTTTCTGGCATCTCTGTTGCAGGTAAGATAGCAGTCCGTCTAAGTACCTTCTGTTATAATTTTCCCTCTGGTAGTTTTAACATTTTCTTTTTCTTTCAATATTCATAAGTTTTCTTCTTCCATGGGTTTAAATGTGAATTATTTTTACTTGCCACTTGGAATTCAATTTCAATTTAAGTACTAAGTTCAATCTAAGGACTCCTGTGTTCAATTCTGGAAAAGTTTCATCTATGTCTCTTCAATAATAGCTTCTCTACATTCCTCCATTCTCTTATTTTGGATTCTCTAGCTAGTAAATCAAGTAACAACTCTGTCTGTCCCTAAATATATGTGTGTATCTGTGTATATATATGTATATATATATTTTAAATCTGTCTTTCTGAGTTGCATTCTGCATCTTCCAGTTCATTAATTCTCTCTTCAACAATATCCAGGCTAGCATTTAATCGGTTTATTTATTTTTTTAAATTTCAATGGGTATATTTTTCATTTTCAGGATTTCTAAAGAATTTTTCTTTTAAATACACTGGTTCTTTTTTCTTCCTTTTTTTAAATCCGTTGCTCTTTAATAGAAGTTACTTCTTCATTTATCTCTTAGAGCATAATTAACATATTGCTCATTGTCAGATGGTTTCTTAAAATGATTAACTGGAAAGAATTCCTGATTGTATTGTTGATGTTATTTGCTGCCGTTCTTAGCATTAGATTTCTTCATATGTTTTGGAATTTTGGTTTGCATACACATTATGATAGGAGGGATGTTTTGGGTGCCTCTCTGTCTCTCTGTGTCTTTCTTTTCTCTGTGCTCATCCTTTTTTATCAAGCCATTTTATATTTGTGTTTATCTGACCTCCTAGCCTCCTAAACAAGATTGGTCTTAAAATGACATTTCAGGACTCCTGTCCCAGATTTTTGTTGGGGGTATCATGGAGTCAGGGAACAAGCCCGCAGAAGCTTGTTTCATTTTCTGATTCAGAGGTTATATCTATTTGCTTCAGTCTTTAAGCCACAGACCTAGGTAATGGTCAGCAACAGGTTTTTTTTTCCCCAGCTTCTCTTTAGCACTTTCCAGCCCCAGGCTTTAAGAAGTGAGTCTGACTCTGGTTAGAGAAATTCGAGTCTTTGTCACTCAGGAATGGAACTCCTGGCCACCATGTCTACTTCTAGAACTGGATGCCAGCAGGTCATGGTTTTATCCCTGTTCTCCACTTTGCATTTCTGGTCTATGGAGATGTTCATCTCTTTTTTTGAATCCAAATACTTCTAAAAAGTTTTTCTCTTTTTATAGTTAACCATGTTTTTGGAGCAAAAAGAACACACCAGAGCATAAACTCATTGTGCCATCTTGATAACATGCTAATATGTGTTTTGTTTTTTCTTTTTTATGTGTGTTATTTTAACTTTTCCAATTTCTTTGTCTCTTGAGGATAGGTATACATCTTATACACGTTCTACAGCCCCTAATTTGAGGACCACAGGCATGATCAGGAAATAGTAGTTACTCAATACTTTTTAGTTTAAGTGATTTTTGTCATAGAAGAAATGTGGTTCCTAATCTTAAAGACATCACATATATCAGAATATGTCAATAACTATATGTGTGTGTATGTGCATGAGCTCACATTTGAGTATGTGTATAAGTATATATTTTTCATACCTATTAGGGTCCCAAGGAGTCCAGGTGGTACAATGGTTAAGCTCTGAGCTCCTAACCAAAAGGATGGCAGTTCAAACCCTTAAGCCATTCCATGGGAGAAAGATGTGGTGATCTGCTTCTGTAAAGGTTACAGCTTTGAAACCCTATATAGAGTAGTTCTCCTCTGACCCACAGGGTCAGTATGAGTCGGAATTGACTTGAGGGCAATAGGTATTAGGGTCCCACTGGGTTTATTTTGAATCCTGAGGGGCTTTATCTACCTATTATTATTTATGTGAGTCTCCTTTTGCTCCCAATCTGGCCAGGAATGCTTTGCATATGATGAAAATCTCCCTTTATTCCAGAATCCAGAAAGAAATCTGAAATTTCTAATGATAGTTTTGGAGTCTGCTACAAAACTGCTTCCTAAAATATTTTCAATCGATTTTATTGCATGCATTTTTTTTTTTTGTTTGTTTTTTATTGTACTTCAGGTGAAGGCTTACAGAACAAATAGTTTCTCATGAAACAGAAGTACACATGTTTTATGACATTGGTTAACAACCCCACAACATATCAACCCTCTAACTTCTCAACCCTTTTTTTTTTTGGTGAAAATACACATAGCCAAAGATACACCGTTTCAAAAATTTCTACATGCACAGTTCAGTGACATTGACTACGCTCTTCCAACTGTGCTGTTATTCTCACTTAAGATGAAGGCTTACAGAACAAAATAGTTTCTCATTTAACAGTTACTACAAATGTTGCCCTATGACAATGGTTAGCAATCTCACAAAACATCAACAATATCCTTACTCAACCTTGGGTTCTCTATCACCAGCTTCCTTGTCCCCTTCTGCCTTCTGGCCCTTGTCACTGGACTCGTTAGTCCAGTTAGTCTCATTTGGTTTTATGGGGCTGTCCACTCCCAGGCTGAACAGTGAACCTTGGAGGTAACTTCACCAGTGAGCTAAAAGGGTGTCTGGGGGCCATACTCTCGGGGTTTTTCCAGTCTCCTTTAGGCCAGTAAATCTGGTCTTTTTTTTGTGAGTTAGAATTATGCTCTACATCCTTCTCCAGCTTTGTCCAGAACCCTCTGTTGTGATCCTGGTCAGAGCAGTCAGTGGTGGTAGCCGGGCACTGCCTAGCTGTACTGGACTCAGTCTGGTGGATGCATACATGTTTTTTAACCTCTTACAAAAAGATAGATGGCCATACTTACTCTGTGTAAGGGTTTGAGGGGAAACTAACTGGCCCACCGATGTTTCTGTTTCTGATGATAGTATTTCTGTGTGGAAGCCAGTAGCTCAGTGTCTCAATCATCTACTGCTGCTATAACAGAAACACCACAAGTGGATGGTTTTAATGAAGAGAAGTTTATTTCCTCACAGTCAAAGTAGGCTATAAGTCCAAATTCAGGGCATCAGCTCCAGGGGAAGGCTTTTTCTCTCTGTCGGACTTCTTCTCTTCAGTGTTCCCCCCGACTAGGAGCTTCTTGGCGCAGGGACCATGGTCCAAAGGGCGCGCTCTGCTCCTGGCACTGCTTTCTTGATGGTATGAGGTCCCCCTGTCTCATTGCTCACTTCTGTCTTTTATATCTCAAGAGATTGCCTCAGGACACAATCCAGTCTTGTAGATCCAGTCCTGCCTTACTAACACAACTGCCACCCATCCTCCCTCATTAACATCATAGAGGCAGGTTTACAGCATACAGGAAAATCACACAGTACCAGGAATCATGGCCTAGCCAAATAGATACACACATTTTTGGGGGGACATAATTCAAACCATGACACTGAGTATTGCATTGAGAGTCTGCTGGATGCTAAGGCCTCTGCTGCCTGAGTCTTGAACTTTCTAGAGTTTGGAAGTCATCAGGCCTACTTCACAGCCCATTCTTAAAAACCAGGCAGTTCTCTATTTTCCTTGGCCTTCTTCTCCCAGCAAATATTATAAGACCTCAATTCCTGTTGTGGGCTAATTATTCTCTTCTATTTTCCCCAACCATAAATCAGTAGGAGCTATTCCTACTCAAGGAAATGAGGACAAAAATTATATAATTGAGAATAACGACTTAAAAACCATGAGTGTCTAGAGTTTTGTGCTAAGTCTGGTAAATACTGGCTTGATGGTCTTTAAAGGCAACTCACTAAAAAAAAATTGTTTTTTTTTTTCTCCCCTTTTTAAATGAGATCATCATAAAGGCTAAAAACATTTATTGAATGACAATAATTAGCTTTGTTGTTAGTTGACTTCTAGTTGATTCCGACTCATGTCCTCTATAAAAAAAATGAGAACCATGGTTACTATCTAAACACTTGCCAGTTAAAAGGATTGTAATGTAAATTCAGGTGGTTCTTAATTAGAGAAATTCCAACATATTAAAATTTACATTTAGTAAAATATAAATGTTTATGACTGACTTCCATGACTGATATATACATGTTAACCAATTACTTTCAGAACATAAAGATCCTGATTGAAGAGAACCTATAGTTATTTGTATTTAGTACTTTTAATTATTAATATGCTAGAACTTTCAGGAAATAATTTTTCCTAAGAAACTTGAAATCTCCACACCACCAACTTGCTTAGCAAAACTTTTCATTATGGATGATATCCAAGGAGGATGAACAAAAATTCCGAATATTCAGTATTCATCAGCAACGCTAGCTGACTGAACATCCAGAGCAGCTTTTCTAATTAAATAAAGCTTAAGAGTTACGCCGAAATACCTCAGACAGTGCTGACCCTGTCAAATATTTGGTTCATTTCTTGAAGTTGGTAGTTACAAACGGTAATAAAATATATACAGATTATTTACTAGCCATTTTGGAATCAGAAAAAAAAATTAAGCCACACTCAAAAAAGTATTGTTTCTATTTCAGGCCCTCCAGGGAAACGAGGTAAGAGGGGCCGAAGAGGAGAATCTGGTAAGTCTCTCTTTCAGCTGCTCCAAGTCATTCATATTCTAGTTAGGTTCCCGCATCTGTTTCTCCTAATTAATTATTGTACTGTATTGTGCACATCTTGTGCACGTGTGTGTGTGTGTGTGTGTGTGTGTGTATGCTTATATATGTGTGTGTTTAAATCTTCTCTGCTAGACCCAGAATTTTTTTTAAAAAAATCTTCTTATTTCCAGCAAACTACAGGAAGTGAAAATTTACAAAATATTGGTACAGTTTAATAATCATTGTCACCCAGTTTTGGTTTATTTACTGTGTCAAGTCAAGTCTGTCCTTCTTGTGCACAGTGGAGGGTTTCTTAGCTGCGCACAGTGTGGCAGCAGCACCCATGCTTCCATCCCTGTAGGTGATCAGTAAATGTCTGTAGGTTCTTTGCAAAAGCATCTGCCTTGGGACACTGGGGCACATGTCTTGGAAAGCTGTATTATTATTTTATCCAACTGGCACAATTTTGTCATGCTTTTCCTCTCATTCTTTTCAAAATTGAGGAATTTTTATTCCCCTTGTATAGCCACAGAACTTCAGTGATGACAGGAGCCTTACTAATCAATCCAGTGTTTTCATTTTGTAGTTGGAGTCAAATGGAGGCCCAGAGCAGGCAAGTGATTCAGCCAAGGCCATGCAACTTTTTGTTAGCAGAACTTGAAACCAAACCAATTGTCCCGACTCCCATTTCAGTGAGGTTTTGCTTTCAGGCCAAATCCCTATTTGCAAAGGGAAGCAAAAAGTCAAATAAAAAAAGTTTTTTTTGGAACGAAGATATCCAAATAAGTGAGTTCACCTATTGTTTTATTTTATAAAGTCTAAGATTCTAAAAATGCAAATGACCACGTGAAGTTTTATCAGGCCGTCTGTCTTTCCTTGCAAGACAAGAGGAAGGTAACTAAGAGAGGGAGGCGCTCTGGTGGCACAATGGTTAAGTACTTGGCTACTAACTGAAAGGTTGGCAGTTTGAACCCACCCAGTGGCTCCATGAGAGAAAGACCTGGTGATCTGCTTCCATAACGACTGCAGCCAAGAAAATTCTATGGGACAGTTCTACTCTGTCACATAGGGTCACTATGAGTCGAAATTGACTTGATGGCATCTAACAACAACTAAGAGAAGAAGAAAGGTTGATTCTAGAGTGCTGAGAAGTATTCTTTTCCTCTGTTTTCTAAGAGTATCAGTATTAAAAACAATCATTTGCTAAGTGTTGAAGTGGTAGACTCGCTCACCTATCACCAATAGCAGACAGCAGACTGATATTCTTTGCCCCCTTTCCACTTTTCTTTTGAAAAAGATGTCAAAGTGAAAAGGGTTTATGAATATTCTTCAATTTGGACAGTGTAGCGACTTCATTCCTTTAAGAGTATTCTCAACAGTTATCTTTAAAACGCGTCGAATCTAAGTAATTGGAAACATGTATAAATATCACATCATGAAAATGCAGCAAATAGGAATACTTGATAAATTTGTTTTGAGGAAAAAGAAATGATAAAACACTAGTAGAGTCAGGTACTCACTGAATTGATCTTTGTGCCAAAAGAAATAAAGGGAATTGAGAAAAAAAAGATAAGAATATTTTGTGTATGCAAAGTTTTGTAGAAAATATAAAAGTCCATGCTCAACTATGTGGCTATTGAGAATTGGTGTTTACAGTTGGGCATATGATGTATGGAAAATTGAAATCCGCTCAGGCTTTATCTGTGTTTTGATGAGAATATATAGTTTTAAAGAAACCCATATAAACTTTAGGACTTAAGTCTTTAATATATTGACAATATGACTGAATAGGTAACATTCTCAGGACAAGTAATGAGTACATTTCTGATCTGGCTATTTTAACAATCTCAAGAAGTTATATATTAATTCTCTGTAAGTAGTCTATCATCAATGACCGAAGATTCTCCTAATTAATATTTTATCTAAATTTTTAGGTAGCTAAGTTAGATGGTTTTCACTTAACATACATTAAGTAATCCATAAGCCTCATGGTATCTGAAAGTTCCTGGAAATTCTATGTAAAATTTTGCGTGTGTGTAAATATGCATTTTTCTGAGGTCCCAAAGGAGCCTATAATCTAAAAAAAAAAAAGATTAAGAATCATTTAATTCAAATGACTTTCATGTCAATGACTTGCTTGTATTGTGCTGATGATTATGCTGATTTAATCTTAATATGTTGCATATTCACTAATTATTCTCTCCTTTTTTCTCTCTCCACCCTCCCACCCACCATAGGTCCTCCTGTAAGTATATTTGCTGCATTTGGGGTCTTCTCCATTAATCAGGATCACGTATGTTAAAGCTTTGCTAACATATCAAAATACAATCTATATTTCAGTTAGGAAAATGTTGCCGACCTTTTTACAGTCACTAAGCGGGAGAGCTGAACATTGCTTGGGAAATTATTTTTTAAGTACCCTATTGTGATAATGTGATATGTGTCAATTTAAAAAACACTTTTATTTTTGATGCGATTACAAACCAATTACTCTCTTGGGGGCGTCTTGGAGAATGATTTATGAAGCTCGTGATAAATGCTTTTCCTGGAATTCTGAGGTTTCTTTTGCAAGCAAATCTCCAAGCTATTTCACACTTCTTTTTTCATCTGTTTAAACTTGTATCTGAAATATTTGCATTTGCCAGTCCACCAAATGTAGATGGCAACGTGATCATGGAAATGATACAGTGATACCCCGGTGGGCTTGGTGCAGCACTTCCTCTTTAGGCAATATTCCCTTTGAAGTCTGTTGGAGTTTTGCCTGCATAAAGAGTGAGAGATGGAGCCCTTGGAGAGTTTCACTTTCTTTTTTCTTTCCTTGGATAGGTCATAGCTGCAGCATTCCAGTCTGCTTTGCGCTCCCAGGAACAGATTATCTTGTCAGCTTTGAGATCGATGTGTTTTTGAGTAATATCCTGAATATCTGTTGTCTGACCCCAGTGTTTATACTATGAACTGTGTATTTACGGTAGCAATGATCATTGTCCTTGAGATATTTTTTCATCCCAAATCGCCAGTTTGCTCCAGGGTTCACAGACTCCACAGTGGGAACTTATCTAGCAGGCCAGCATGGTCCAGGGAGAGAGGCTTAGCATATACTCACTTACTTTATTCAGAGGAAGCATTGGCTTCCAAATATCTTTTGCAGTCTTCCTGCCACATTGAAGGATGGGGCATAAATCATGTTAGAAATGACTTTCCTTCTGTAACTGACTTTCAGCTCTTAATGCTAGGCAGATGACATGCCCCAGGTCTAGGAGCCTTTACTCCTTGGCTTCATATTTAAGCCTCTTTCTTTAAAACTAGAAACAAACCACGACTACCCAGGATAAACTCCAGACATTACAGCTAGAATAGAGTGTTCAAGGCTCCTTTGTGTAGATATCAGTATTAGGCGTGCCAGGAAGTAGTTAAATCTCATTTCTGCCTGATAGTGACTGTCAGGTTTCTAGTATTTCCTCTTTGATCCCTAGCAAACTCAGGCTGCCATATAGCTCTTGCTTTCTTGGGGCCAATCTGTTAGTTCAGATTGTCTAACTAGAGGTTTAAATTGTTCTTCCTTTTCTTATTATAGAAAAAGAAAAGAGAACTAGTATTTACTAAGCCCCTAGTATATGGCGGACATTATTCTAGATACTTTACACACATCATTTCATTTTGTGCCCCCAACAACCCTCTGATGTTACTGTTCCCATTTTTCATTGAGGAAACTAAGCTCAGAGATGTTAGTTACCAAAGGTTGCGTAGCTATAGTGTTTGCAAAGTTAGAATTCAATTAGATATCTCTGATTTTAAATCTTTTGCTTATCACATTATTCCCTATTCCTGATGAATTAGTGTGATAACACAGGTCATCGTTACATAAGTTTGCAGTCTACAGGTCATATTTCTTGATAGAAAAATATATATAATAAAAGCATAATGGAAAATGTAAAATGGCTGATCTATAAAACAAGCATTAACACTGCCCCACCCAATTGCATCTTAAAGAAGTTATAATGTGTTTAACAAAGGGCATCAATTTAAAGAAATAAAATTTAATCGTAAGTTTTCATATTGATTGAAGGGATTCAAGTTGTTCACATTTGATAAGATGAAAAACCACTGATTATGGAAAAGAGAAAAAATATATTTGTACTAATACATTGGAGTCTTACCATAATACTTTGAATCCCATATCTTGGGATCTCTTTTTGGGTCAAATTACCTCATAATGTCTAAACCACCGTACATGATCTGCAAGAAATATCTGACTTCCATCAAATTTTGCTTTAGTGTAGATAGCCTTGTAACAAATTTCCATTATCATTTCTTACATCTGAATATAAATTAATCAACAGTGGCATTATCATGAATAGACAGAATTATCAACAATATATTGTATACAGACAATATCTGACTATTGACAATTTTAATATCTAGTGACCATAGTCTTCCTATTTTTAGCATTTTAATTTTATGTGTATTTTTTGTATCACCTCTTTTCCAGGAACTGAAATTTGTTTCAGCAGTTTTATTATTAGGAAAACTTTATTTCCCTAATTTTTTTTTTTTTTTGTATTTTAGAGGAAGGTTTATAGAATAGTTTCTCATTAAACAGTTAGTACACATATTGTTTTATGACGTTGGTTAACAACCCCACTACATGTTGACACTCTCCATTCTCGACCTTGGGTTCCCTATTAGCAGCTTTCCTGTCCCCTCCTGCCTTCCAGTCCTTGTCCCTGGGCTGTTGTGTCCCATTAGTCTCATTTTGTTTTATGGAGCTATCTAATCTTTGGCTGAGGGGCAAACCTCGGGAGTGACTTCATTACTGAGCTAAAAGGTGTCGGGGGGCCATACTGTCGGGGTTTCTCCAGTCTCTGTCAGGCCAGTAAGTCTGGTCTTTATTTTTGAGTTAGATTTTTGTTCTACATTTTTCTCCAGCTCTGTCTGGGACCCTCTGTTGTGATCCGTGTCAGAGCAGTCGGTGGTAGCCGGGCACCATTTAGTTGTACTAGACTCAGTCTAGTGGAGGCTGTGGTAGTTGTGACTAATCTTTCCCTTGTTTCTTGTTTTCTTCATTCTCCCTTGCTCTCTAAGTGGTGAGACCAATGAAGTATCTTAGATGGCTGCTCACAGGCTTTTAAGACCCCAGATGCTACTCACCAAGGTAGAAGGTAGAACATTGTCTCTATAAACTATGTTAATGCCAATTGAGCTAGATGTTCCCTGAGACCATGATCCCCACAGCCCTCCGCCCAGCAATTCAGTCCCTCAGGGACTTTGGATGTGTCTATGGAGCTTCCATGACCTTTCTTTGTACAAGTTGTGCTGCCTTCCCCAGGATCGTGTACTGTCTTACCCTTCACCAAAGTTACCACTTATCTATTGTCTTTTTAGTATTTCCCCCTCCCACCCCTCCCATCCCTTGTAATCATCAAAGATCATTTTGTTTTGCGTGTAAACCTTTTCATGAGTTTTTACAGTGGTGGTCTCATACAGTATTTGTCCTTTTCTGATTGACTCATTCCACTCAGCATAATGTCGTCAAGTTTCATCCATGTTATGAGATGCTTCGAAGCTTCATCATTGTTCTTTATTGCTGCATAATACTCCATTGTGTGTATGTACCATAGTTTGTTTATCCATTCATCTGTTGATGGGCATCTAGGTTGTTTCCATCTTTTTGCTATTGTGAACAGTGCTGTAGTGAACATGGGTGTGCATGTGTCTATTCATGTGACGGCTCTTATTTCTCTAGGATATATTCCTAGGAGTGGGATGGCTGGATTGCATGGTATTTCTATTTCTAGCTTTCTCAGGAAGCGCCATATCGTTTTCCAAAATGGTTGTATCATTATGCATCCCCACCAGGAGTACATAAGAGTTCCAATCTCCTCCATCTCCTCGCAGCCTCTCCAACATTTGTTATTTCCAGTTTTTTGGATTCGTGCCAGTAATGCCGGGGGGCGAGATGGTATCTCATTGTGGTTTTGATTTGCATTTCTCTAATGGCTAGTGATCGTGAGCATTTCCTCATGTGTCTGTTGGCCGCTTGAATATCTTCTTTGGTGAAGTGTCTGTTCATTTCCTTTGTGATTTTTTAATTGGATTGTTTGTCTTTTTGTTGTAGAGGTTTAGATTTTTCTTGTAGATTTTAGAGATTAGACCTTTGTCTGACTTGTAACGTCCAGAAGTTTTTTCCCAGTCTGTAGGTTCTCTTTTTACTCTTTTGATGAAGTCTTTTGATGAGCATAAGTGTTTAATTTTTAGAAGATGCCAGTTATCTAGCTTATCTTCTGGAGTTTGTGGTGTTGGTTATGGTTTGTATCCTGTTAATGCCATGTATTAGGGCCTGTAGAGTTGATCCTATTTTTTCTTCTTTGAACTTTATAGTTTTGGGCTTTATATTTAGGTCTTTGATCCATTTTTAATTAGTCTTTGTGTATGGTGTGAGGTATGGGTCCTGTTTCATTTTTTTGCAGTTGGACATCCAGTTTTGTCAGCACCATTTGTTAAAAAGACTGTCTGTTCCCCTTTTGATGAACTTTGGGCCTTTGTTGAAGATTAGGTGACCGTAGGTGGATGGATTTACATCTGGGTTCTCAATTCTGTTCCGTTGGTCAGTGTATCTGTTGTTGTACCAGTGCCAGGCTGTTTTGACTAGTATAGCTGTATAGTAGGTTCTGAGATCACATAGTGCAAGTCCTCCTACTTTACTCTTATTCTTCAATAGTGCTTTACTTATCTGGGGCTTCTTGCCTTTCCATATAAAGTTAGTGATTTGTTTTTCCATCTCTTCAAAGACTGTCGTTGGTATTTGGATCAGGATTGCATTGTATTTGTAAATTGCTTGGGTAGAATTGTCATTTTCACAATGTTGAGTCTACCTATCCATGAGCACAGTATGTTTTTCCATTTAGGTAGCTCTTTTTTGGTTTCTTGCGGTAGTGTTTTGTAGTTTTCTTTGTATAGGTCTTGTACATCTCTGGTTATATTTATTCCTCAGTATTTTATCTTTTTAGGGGCTATTATAAATGGTATTGTTTTCATGATTTCCTTTTCATCGTTCTCTTTATTGGTGTGTAGGAATCCAACTGATTTTTGTAAATTAATCTTGTATCCTGCTACTCTGCTGAATCTTTCTATAGTTCCAGTAGTTTTCTCTTGGAGTCTTATGGGTTTTCTATGTATAGTATCATATCATCTACAAACAGGGACAGTTTAACTTCTTCATTACCAATTTGGATGCCATTTATTTCTTTTTCTTGCCTTATTGCTCTAGCTAGGACTTCCAGCACAATGTTAAATAGGAGTG
>NW_004444007.1:11385779-11401991 GCF_000243295.1 Trichechus manatus latirostris | reverse complement strand
GCTGTTCTCTTTCTATTTATTTGAGTTGTGTAGTTAATGTTTTGATTTTGTCCCTTTCTTCTTTTTGGATGTGTGCATCTATTGCTATAAATTGTCCTCTGATGATGGCCTTTGCTGTATCCCAAAGGTTTTGGTATGATGTGTTTTCATTCTCGTTTGATTCTAGAATTTTTTGATTGCATCTGTGATTTCTTCTTTTACCCAGTGGTTTGTAAGCAGGGTGTTATTTAGCTTCCATGTAGTTGATTTTTTTTTTTCCTTGCTCTTCCTGTTGTTAATTTCTACCTTGCTGGCATTGTGGTCAGAGAATATACTTTGTATTATCTCAATGTTTTGGATTTTGTTGAGGGTTGCTCTGTGGCCTAAGATGTGGTCTCTTCTGGAGAACGTTCCATGTGTGTTGGAATAGAATGTGTACTTTGCAGTTTGGGTGGAGTGTTCTATATATGTCTGTGAGATCAAGTTGGCTGATTGTGCCCTTTAGGTCTTCTGTATCTTTGTTGAGTTTCTTTCTAGATGTTCTTTCCTTTACCAAGAGTAGTTTGTTGAAGTCTCCTACTGTTATTGTGGAACTGTCAGTTTCTCTTTTCAGTCCTGTTAGAGTTTGTTTTATGTATTTTGGAACCCTGTCATTGGGTGCGTAGATGTTTATTATGGGTATGTCTTCATGCTGGATCATGCCTTTAATCATGATATAGTGCCCTTCTTTGTCTTTTGTGGTAGACTGTGTTTTGAAGTCTATTTTATCTGAAATTAATATTCCACTCCTGCTCTTCTTTGGTAGCTGTTTGCTTGATAGATTTTTTCCCATCCTTTGGTTTTTAATAAATTTGTCTTTTTTTCTAAGATGTGTCTCTTGTAGACAACATATTGATGAATCCTGTTTTTTCATCCATTCTGTCACTTTTATATCTCTTTATGGGTGCATTTAGGCCATTTACATTCAGTGTAATTATTGATAGGTGTGAGTTTATTGCTGCCATTTCTTCGTGCTTTTTTTTGTGGTGCTGACATTTTCTTTGTTCCTCTTACTCTCCTGTGCTGAATTTCTTTTGTTTGTGGATTTTTTTTTCATTTCTTTCGTTTTTGTAAGTTTTGTTTTTACTGAGATTTTGTGTTTTTCTTCTTTATTTTGATAAGTAGGTTTGTTAACTTTCTTTGTGGTTACCTTGAAATTTACCCTTATATTCCTGGGTTTGAACCAGTCTATTATTACTTGGTATCGCCTTGCCTTCCTCTCCATTAGAAGGTTCTATACCTACACTGTGTATTCCCTCTTTTATTGTTCTGATGTTGTCATTTGCAGATTAACCTCTCTGGTTCCCTGTTCTAATTCATCTGGTTTTGGATAATCGTTGAGAGTTCATTTCCTAGGTTGGTATCTAGCTGGTACAATCTTGTGTCCTAGATTCAGCCTGTGGTCTGATGTTGTTTGTTCTCAGAAAGGACTCCCGTTGATAATTCTTGTAAATTTAGTTTGGTTTTTAGATAGTCCCTTAATTTCTGTTTATCTGGAAATGTCCTAATTTCACCATCATATTTGAATGAAAGTTTTGCAGGATATATTATTCTTGGCTGGAAATTTTTTTCTTTCAAGGTTTTACATATGTCATCCCATTGTCTTCTTGCCTGTGTGGTTTCTGCCAAATCATCCGAGCTTAGTCTTATTGTTTCTCCTCTTTATGTGACTTTTCATTTTTCTCAAGCTGCTCTCAAGATTCTTTCTTTGCCTTTGGTTTTAGCAAGTGTGGTTATGATATGCCTTTGTGATTTTTCTTTTGGGGGTCTATCTTATTTGGGGTTCGTTGAGTTTCTTGGATGGTCAGTTTTTCATCTTTCATGATATTGGGGAAGATTTCTGTCAGCAGTTCTTTAGTGATCCTCTCTGTGTTTTCTGTTTTCTCTCCCTGTTCTGGACAGCTGAGATCACTTACAAATTTTTGCTTTTGATTGTATCCCCCATAATTCTCAGGGTTTCTGCATTTTTCGTCATTATTTTTTCTGATTTCTCCTCAAACAGAGTTGTATCGAAGTGTTTGTCTTCAATTTTGCTGATCCTATCTTCCATTATTTCATACCTGCTCCGCAGCCCTTCTATGACACTGTCCATTTTTCACATCTTATAGTTTCTCTTTTGGATTTCTAATTGTTGTTTTTGTATGATTTCTACTTGTGGATTTATTTTAGCATTTTATTCCTTTAATATTTTCCTGAATTCCTCCATTTTTTTGTCTGTATTTTCCATGATTTTGCCTGCCTTTTCCATGAATTTGTTTATTTTTTCCTCATTTTTGTCTGATTTTTGCTTCGTCTCTCGGATAGCTCTGAATATTAGAGATTTGAATTCCATATCAGGTAGTTCTAGTGCCTTTTCTTCTACTGGAAATTCATCTACTGTTTTATTTCAGATGCCTACTGGAACCATCTTGTCTTGTTTTTTTATATGTCTTGATATTGTCTGCTGTCTTCGGGACATTCAGTAGTTATTTTCCTCATTTATTGATTATAAATTTGTTTTGTTCTGCTTTTTTGTTTTATTTGGTTATGTCTGAGAAGTCGGGCTGTGCGTTCTGTTATTTGCTATTCTGTGGGCCGATACTTTTCAGCTCCTTGTCCAATGGGCAGGGTCAGTTGCTCAGCTATTGTGCAGCAGGGCAGGTCCAGCTGAAGAGGAGTTGCTGGGATGGGTTGTTTTCGACGCATACTAGAGCCAACAGGGCAGGCCGAGAATCAGTGCAGGGTAAGATCCAGTAGGCCATGCCTCTGATGCTCGGAGGTGTGATGTTCAGTGCATGGTGCAGGTAGGCAGGAAAGAGGGGGGAGATTGGGGTGTGTGGAGCTAAGACGGTTTTGGGAAAGAGGAGAGAGTAACCGGAGCCAGAAACAAACAAACAAACAAAAAAGATTGCTAAGGGAGCTTGCCATTGGAGTGGAAAAATGAGAGACCAAGAAATGGAGAAAAGGAAAAGGAAAAAGAAAAAGGGTAAAAGAAAAAAACTAAATAAAAATTAGAAAAAAGAAAAACAGAACACTCAGGGATCCCACCAGTGCAGCTGGGAAGACTGGGGAAGTAGCTCCCAGGCCGCGAAGTACAGCCTGGCTAGAAGGGTAGAGGTGTCACACAGTGCCAGGTATTAAGGAGACAGGAAGAGAAGGTAAGTATAGAGAGACAAGAAACTGAGAAATGAAAAAAGACAAAAGGGGAAAAAGAGAGAAAAGAAAACAAACAAGCAAAAAAAGCAAAAAAGAAATACCCCCAGGGATTCCACTGTGCGACTGTGCAGACTGAGGAAGTAGCTCCCAAGCTGCGCAGTACAGCCCGGTTAGAAGGGGCTCCCAAGCGAAAAAAAGAAGAAGAAAACAAACAAAGAAATCAAAACAAACAAACAAAAAGCCCCAGTGATCCCACCAGCATGGCAGCACAGGCCGGGAAGGAGTCCCACAGTCAAGCTGCATTTCACAGCCTTTCAGGAAGAAGCAAAGATGGCACACAGAGCCAGGTATTTGAGAGAAAGGAGGGGAGGTGGTGAGAGGTATGGAAGACACCAAAAGAAGCAGAAAAAAGCAACACCAGGAATAAACAAATGGCACTCTGGGAGCCGGCCAGTATGGTCGGGTGGAATTCACGTGGCACAGGGCTGAAGCTGGTGCCTCCCAGCCAAGAGATTGTGGCCGCAGGAAGCAGAGGAGGCCAATGGGGGTGAAGAAGGGAGGGGAGTGGGAAAGCATATAACATTGGTTACCGGTTGTTCTATCTCTTGCTGGGAGCTCTGTGAAGCTACTTGTCTGTACTCTGTGTTCGCCAATCCCCGACAGGAGTCTGAGATGGTGAATCCATGCTACGAAAGCTGATAGGGGACCTCTGCATGTATCTCTTTTCACTCTCTGTTCTCTGTCAGTTTCTGACTCCATTTCGTGCTTGGCTGAGTTCTTTAATCTCTTCATTTTATGCTTAGGGTTTTAGGATTGATGTTTGTCTCTGTTTGACTTAGTTTTTCGGGTCTTTGCTGTAGAGGGACAGTGTGGTGCTTCTGTCTATAGCGCCATGTTGCCCGGAAGTCCTATTTCCCTAATTTTATGTATTTTTTTTTTTTTAAATTCTTCAGCTACCTCCACAAGTAAAAATATGATAAAATATCAAGGCATATACGGCCATTTTAACTGCAGTTACCGTTGCTTCCATTCTTTAAACTAAATGTAAAGCACAAATTCAGTCTGGGAAGTTAAATAGTCTTGCTTCTGGTGAGCAGTCCTTGACACAGAGCCTATATAAAGTAAATTCCTAGAACTTCCTTCTAGCCCTGAGTTTCTGTGATTCTGTGGTTTCACGTGTACAGAAAAATTATAAGGTGCAGTCTGGTGTCCTGAAGTGTATTTTCCCATTGTTCACTTCCACTTTGTTATGAAATGTGCTCTAGTGGTACAGAAGACAACATTAGAGCTCTCATTAAAACAAACAAAAGAAAGACTGGTTGGCCAAGGGCATAATGGCAGATCTCATTGTCACTGACAGTTGCTTTTTTTCTCATTGCATTCCTGAAGTAATGCTCTCAAGAAAGAGAAAAAAAAAATCTTAATTTTTTTTTAATGATGAAGTTTAAGTTAAGAACATTTACATCTTCATTTGCTATAAATTTGGAAAACTTGCCCTGGTGGTGCAGTGGTTAGGAGCTCCCGCTGCTAACCAAAAGGTTGGCAGTTCGAATCCACTAGCTGCTCTTTGGAAACCCTATGGGGCAGTTCTACTCTGTCTTATAGGGTCGCTATGAGTTGAAATTGACTCAATGGCAATGGGTTTGTTTTTCGTTTTGTGGAACACGTGGATATGTTACACTAGCTTGTGTGTGGCTAAGTGTTGCTTTTTGTCAGTTTCTATATTCTTGCATATTGAGATAATTTACACTTTAAAACTTGAAATACAGCTTGAATTAGATCCCATACATCAATTTAGTCTTCAGGAAGCTGTTCAGCTTTATTAATCAGCCTTATCCATTTTAACAAAAAGATATTTCTACCATAAGAGTCTCAGCTACAGAAGGATGCAGCAGAACAGTTTTGTGAGTATGTGTATAGTTTATTTTTATGTGACTATTAGATCTCCTTTCTTTCTGTTTTCTTTCTCATAAAGGTAGCATGTATTAAAATATTGTTCTAAAGGACCCCATGTAAGCATTTTGAGCACCTACCTTGGATATCACAAAGCTATTTACTAGAATGATTTACCTGACCATTGTGTTACCTGAATCCAGATAGTATGAAATTGTACCTTCTGTTTTTGGATATTTTAAAAATAAAGGTATTCATGTCCCAATAAGAAGCAAAGAGTTTGATAAAAACGTACAAAATGATTTCAGAATTTTCAGATGTAGTCAGTTTAGAACATAGTTTTGACCTCTTTTTAGAGTTAATGCAGGACATACTCTGTCTGTCCTTTTGCCTCAAAAAGAAATGCCATTCTAATATTCAGGGGTCACAGAATCAAGCAAGTCCTATAATTGTAGCCAGAAGAGAGTCAGAAGACCTATGTTAACTGGCTTTTTCATTTGTATCAGTCTATCAAGCCCTATAATTATTCTTGACTGACAGAGATATGATGTTATTGTTGGTAGGGTAGAACCCTCTGAGGTGTGAAATATGATGCTGTTGTGCAGCCTGTTCTGTTCCATCCACCTTCAAGAATTGTCAACTCGGTTTGAACCCTAGACTGTTGTTGACAGATGAATGAAGCAGACTTAGCCAAGTTAAGCTTACAATGCTATTTCTGCCAATGTGGTAGATGAATTAGGAAAAGAAATCTCTCTAGAACTTTTAGATGAAAAACTCTTACAATTTATTTCATATTGAAAAAACAATGTGATTTTTAAGTGAATAGTAAATCTTTTCCAGATATGCTGATGACTACTATTTATGGTAATGATCTACTAAATGCCACTTTACTTACCAGTTCTCATACCAGCCCTGTGAACTAGGTATTTATTGTAACCATTTTACAGCAGAGGATACTGAGGCATGGGCAGGTCAGGTTATTTGCCCAATGCCTCACATCAAGCGGGAGGCAGAGCTGGGATTTGAAGTCAGGGCTGTCTGTCTACAAAGCCTGTTTTTTCCCCATATTCCTATAAGATGTTTTTTAAGCAAGTGAGGTTTAAGTGTTACTACCTTCTTTGTAAACACCTTTTTTGTTATTTTTACCCTACCCTCCATCATATGTGATTTATATTAAGCTTCTCTTAATTATCTGTAGATCTTACATCTTATATGTGTTCTTTGATATTGCTAGTTACTCAAAATAAACCTATAAATCATCTAATTCTCATTTCATGGATGTAAGTAGTGTGGAGGTACAAGTTTGAGTCAGGAAAGCTGGGTATAAAATTGTCATGGAGTCTTTCAGCAAATGTTTCTTTAATTCCTTCTTTGTTATATTCCTACTTAATTGTTAAAATATTTTGATAAATATTTGGGTTCAAAAGAGTATGCTTTTAAAGATGGAGTGACCGCTATTTTTTTTCCATATTAAGGGGGTATTGTTGGTGGGTAGGGGAGTGCAGATCAATTATATCCTGCTATAAAACACCAGGAAAACTAGATAAATTCAGATGCAGTCATAACGAAAGAAGGAAACAAACAAAACCCTAGAGAATTAGTTTATGTTAAAAGGCTGTTTGGGGACAGACTTAGAATTATCATAGGCTGTCATAGGAGGATAGTTCACAGAACAAAAGGTAGAAAAAGAGAATGTAATTATAAACTCTTACAATGGAACAGGTTTTCAGTGTCTCTTTTGTGTCTTCTGATTTGAGTGGTCCAGGCTGCCATGTCTGTAGAGAGTACTGTATTCAATGGTGTTTTGTTTCAGTGCTTCCTCTGCTATTGTTCACATAGATTTAGTGCTGGGTTAAGAAGAAATTCTTGGAATTCTGGAAGTAGCAACCATTATAGGTTAAAAACCCTGAAAACTGGGATAAATCAGGATGTTTAGTTAAAAAAAAAAGAATAAGAAGAAATAAACATACGAAAATCTTCACAATGTTCTTTGCAAAATTATTATTTTCTTGTGAGCTATTTGTGGATACTGTCTGTGTTAGAATAACTTTAGCTGTATGACAGACAAAGTCTAAAATATTGGTGGTTTACCACAATAGAAATTGTGGTAGAAATACAAATATAAATGGTGAGAGGCAATGCTTCATGCAGAGATCCAGGCTAATGGAGACTCTGCCATCTCTAGTATGTGTCCCCAGGTTACCCTGGGCATAGATATACAGCCACACAAGGGAAAAGACAGAGAGCAGGGGGTCAGGGAGCATTTTATGGGCAGGTACTGGAAATGGTTTGTATCGCTTCTGACCGCATTCCTTTGGCAAGAATCAAGTCAGATGTTCACTCCTAACTGCAAGGGAGATAGAGAAATGTAGCTGTGGGCCCAAAAGGAAAGATAAACAGATTTGGTGAACAGCCAATCTCTGCCATTCTATCTGGAAATAATTCCTTAAGCAATAGAAAGAACAAGAAACTCTCAGAAAGAGGTACATAAATACATCACCTGGGTAATAATGTGACCTCTGTCTTACTGTAACAGAGAAGAAAACCTTCATCGAAACTATTATTACTGGAAGTTTAGCAGGAAGAAAAAAAAAAGAGGAAGAGTTTTTTTGTAAATAGAGCAACATAAAAGTGTGGCTTGCTTTGTAAGAAGAATAAGGTACTTCTCCAGATCCTGAACACTAGGTCCCCAGGTTACGTCACATTCAATTCTTAAATGTTTTGAAAGTGCTTAAAGATAAAAAGACCTCTTGAGGTGTTTTTATTCTTTAAGCACTTTCAAAATGTTTAAGAAGGACAGAAGCCATTGTGGCCTTCTCTTTCTTCTGGCAGTTTCTCTTGCCACTCAGTGGTTTCACTGCCTTGTACCTATAGCAGCATGGATTCCAGGGTGACCTCCTCAACACACTGGTTAGGGACAATTTTAGTTATCTATCTCTGTTTCAGGCGAAAGTCTCATTTTCAGTAGTGCTTCTGTAAAAAAAAAGAAAAGACACTAACATGTTTAGTCACTTTTATGAAGTTTGAAGAATGAACAACCACCATTCTTATGGTGGGGAAACATGATTAAAACAAATCAGTGAGCGTTTAAGGATGGATCCTCTCTCTTGGTAGATGAAATCAGAGTGAGCTGAAAGAGTCTTTCTTTTTGTATTAAAAAATAATGATAACAGTAATACCAGGTAGCACAAGGCAGTCAGAATTTCTAAAGAGGAAATTAGAAAGAAACTACACAGTTTTCAAGCCTTTTTTGCTGTTGGTTGCTGATTGGACACGGCCATGCTTTTTCTAATGTCTGCTGTATTAGCAAATGGGTGTCATTTGTTCTTTCTGTCTTGGTTTTTTGTGATCAAATACTTAAGTCACGTAGCTGAATTCCTAGAGCTATTTGTTTGTGTAGACCTGTTAATATCTTATGGGACAAATTATGGAAGTAACTATACAAGTCCTGTGGATTTGTGAAATGTTAACTAGCCTTGTTCAAGAAAGCCACTCTAAAATGTATTGTTACAGATCAGTTTGGACACATTTTAATGTTAATGTATTGAACAATGGCAGATGAATGATTTGAGGGTACGTTATGGCTTCCTAATGAATGGCTAAGCATTTAATAGTCTTTAGAAGTATGTGATCGCAGAGAAAGGCTCAGTGTCCCCAATCTTCCGAACTAGCTATTTAAAATTCCTGTTATTTTCTCTCCTACAAAGAGTGGTTTCTGCTTAATTTCTGATTATTTGGACATTATGAACTTAGCCTACATTTGACCTAAGTTAACTAAGTGATCTACTTGATCTGAATTGGGTCCCTAGGGAAAAGAATTTTCTCATTTACTTATTAACTGAACCTAAGTTCTTGCTTTGGTGGAGTTTAAAAAACATCAAGTCGTGTAATCTAAAGTTTCCCAGGTTACCGTAAATGTTTTTAGTTGTTTTTATCATTATCAATTAATATTTCAAGTATACTTTTTATTTTCACATGCTTTCCTGCTTTCTTCAGACTCACTTAGAGTCAAGTAAAACTTTTGCTTTTTTTGCGACATGCTGATATCTTCAATCTCAAAGATACATATGGACATCTCCATCTTTTATTTCTGCAGATTTCTTTAATGAAAAAGTATTTTTGTATGGTCAAGGAAATTAGTAAAAGATAGTATCATAGGATTTAGAGGCAAGAGGACTATCAGTAATTTATACAGTTATTTAAAATACAGTGCCCATTCATTCACTGATATTTTTTATCAAACTCATATCAAGTGCCTAATATATGCCAAGCCCTCTGCAATATGATGGGGATAAAATGGCAGATAAGACGTGGTTCCTGTCTTCAAGACTGTAGATTCTAGTGGAAAACAAAACCAAACAAAAATATAGCACTATTATGTGAGGGGAGGTATGCTCCGGATATGGCAGGGTGAAATGGGAGAACAGTAGTTGGGTAAATAATCCAGATTTGAATGGGGAGGGGATCAGGTATGCTTCTGGATCTAAGATAAGTCAGGGAGTTGTAGTGATGAAAAGTCAAAGTGATTTATGAAGGTTTTCAGGAAGGCTAATGTCTCAGAAAAATGCCTGGCAATCTACTTCTGAAAAATCAGCCATTGAAAACTGTATGGAGCACAGTTCTACTCTGACATACGTGGGATCACCATGAGTTGAAATTGACTTGATGGCAAGTGATGCTGGTACTGGTAGCATTTTCAAAGCCTTTGAAGGAATGGCATTTTGTGAGACTGCATATTAAGTAAGATTGAAATGTAAAGTTCAAGGAGATTAGGAAGAAATAATGAGGGAAGATACTGGAGTAGGATGAGGTTGTGAAGGACCTGCATGCCATGCTAAGTAGTTATCCTGAAGGTATGCAGAATCTTTGAAGGATTTAAGCAGAAGAATGCATGGTCAAATGAACATTTTAGGAAGACCTCTCTTGGAGAAGGACAAATGGGAAGAGAGAGATCATTAGGATTATATTGGCATTTATTCAGGTGAGAAATAAAAATGGCCTGGAAGAATGGTAGCAGGGGTGATGCAGAGAATGGGGCAGATTCAGGTGGTATTAATGGGGTAGATATGGCATAAATGTGCAACTCGATGTAGGAATGAAGGGGAGGGAGAAGTAAAGATGACTCTCAAGTTTGTCTCCAGGGAATAATAGTGCAGGCCACTGGGACAGAGAATAAAGAAGGAAGAGCAGATTTAGGGGAGGGGTTGATGCTGATGTTAAATTTGGAGTTGAGTTTTAGATTCACATGGGACAATTATGTGGAAATGTCCAGTAGCCAGTGTGCTGTATTGATATTCTGCTCAGGAGAGAGGTCTGAGCTGGAGATAGAGTATTAGGAATAGGCAAAGCATAGGTGATTGTTGAAGTGACTGAAGCAGACAAAGCTACTCAGGGAGAGTGTGTTGGGTTAGAAGGGGAATGAGCATGAGACTCTCCCCCCACAAGAGTTTGCCATTTAAGAAATAGGTGGAAAAAGTTGACACATAATCTTAACCATCACAGTCACCACACCTGGAAAATCCATGTATTCTCATTTATTAAAATGCCTCTTTTGAAAACATAATTATTCCCACAATTTGACATGAGAAGTATTCTGAAATAAAAAGTATTTGGAATGGAGGATGTACATTATGCCAAGTTGCATCTAACAGCTTATGAGCACAGAGGGAGGTCTTCCATTTAGTTTCTACCTCCTTCCTGTCTTTCTTTCCATAACTTATTTTTACGATGGAATCTCTGTCTCAGCTTTTAATCTGGTTGGAAAGAAAAACCTTCACTTGTGTTCACTGTTTAATGATAATACAATTCATTTTATGTATAAGTACCAAATGAATGAGCTAGACAGTCACAGCACTCATTCAGAAAGAGAAAGTTTCATTCAATATGAACGGCTGGAAAAATTGCATCTTTAGCTGAGACTTGAAAGATGGGAAGTAATTGGACCAGTGAAGAGGGAGGAGGGTGGCCTGAGAGGTGGTAATGAGCCGTTGGAGAGGCCAAGGTGGCTGGAGTGGATGGACCCTGATGGAAGTAAGTAGAGGCTGCCCAGCAGGATTGGTTGAGATCCCACGCGGAGAGCAATAAATGCCAGACTGAGCAGTTTGAGCTTTAAATTTTAATAAGGAAAGCTATGGGTGGTTGATAAGCAACAAATGAAAGCCTATTTAGAATTAGTGGTCTGAGAGTGATTAGCATCTGGAGAAGACATGAAGAAAGCCTGGGCTGGGCTGCAGGCATGCCTAGAAGAGCTTCCTGTGAGAAAATGACCAAGGAGGAATTACAGGACTTACACAGTGGATATGAGGAGCAAAGCACAGGGAGAAGTTGACCCTGATTCTGCAGTAGCATTTATTAGGGCATTTACTGCAGGAGCCTGCAGTTTAAGAAAAGGAGCCTTTTTGGGGGGAAAAAGGATTTCAGGCGAGTTTGCTTCATTGGTAAGATATCTAAGTGAAGATATTTACAGATTTTGTGAGGTGTCAAACTCTTCTCATTGTGACCACAAGCATCATTTCCTTGGTGTCTTAGTCAGGGCTTCTAGAGAAACAGAACCAGTGATACACACACACACACACACACACACACACACACACACACGGGGAGAAAGAGGGAGAGATTTGCTTCAAGGAATTAGCTCACCTGATTGTGAGATTGGCAAGTCCAAAATCCATAGGTCAGGTGGCAGCCTAGAGACTTCTGCAGGCTTGTGTCCCAAGATCCACAGGTCAACCAGCAACGGAAAGAGTGCAGAGTGGAGAGTGAGCAAGTTCTGCCAAAATATCTGTTTATAGTCTGAAGGCAGAACACACCCTAAAGGAACTCCTTTTCAACTTATCAATTACATTATATTACATTATGAAAGGTGATTAGATTGGGGAGCCCTGGTAGTGCAGTGGTTAAAGTGCTCGGCTGCTAGCCAAAACGTCGGCAGTTGGAACTCACCAGTCACTCCGTGGGAGAAAGATGTGGCAGTCAGCTTCCGTAAAGATCACAGCCTTGGAAACCCTATGGGGCAGTTCCACTCTGTCCTGTAGGGTTGCTATGAGTTAAAATTGATTCAACGGCAGTGGGTTACTTTAGATTACATTGGTGGAACAGCCGTTAGTCTAGTATTTGGCCGAACCATAGCATAGTTAAGGTGACACATAAAATTAATCATCACACTTGGGGCTTTATATCTCCACACTGTGTTGCTGGCATGTTTGGAGTGGAAATAGAAACAAGTTGATGATCTTGCAAAATGGCAAATAAGAAAAAGACTGAACAGAGTCTACTGGGTTTACCAATCAAAAGGGCCTTAGTAATGTTTTCAGATAAACACCTTTTCAGGCTGTACTTCAGATCTCTACTGAACATGCACAAATCGCCCTCACACTTGTTGCTTATCACTCTCTTCCTCCTCTGTTAATCCTTCCTCATTCTTCCTGCATTTCTTTCCTTGACTCAGCTTTCATATTCCATGTGCATAATAACTTGACTGTAATTAAATATCCATCCCTGATTTCACAAATATTCTTGGCTAATAATAATGCAATACATTTAACTGGAAGTTAAAGATCAAAAGCCCTTTCATATAGATCACTTGATGCTTACAGCCATGTAAAGTAGACAAGGCTGATACTAATGTTCTGTTTTACACACAAGCTGTAAGTGGGACTCAGAGAAGGGAGCAATGTATTTATGACCACATGATTTATAAGTGATAATATGGGCAGCACAAATACTAAAGTTACTCAGTTTTAGTTGATGGGTACCTCAGAGATCAAGTCCAAGCTTCTCTTCATTTTTTGCATGAGTCAACCAAAATATGGCAAATAAATACAGACTCACAAAGTTTTAAAGAAAGGTCACAAGAGGATGTCCCCTACTTGACACATCTGAGGATGAAACATTGCTGGAAAACTGGTATTTGGAACTCATGCGAAAGAAAACAGAGATTAGTGATAGCATTTCTGCTGCTCAGAGCCCATATCATGATTGAAGAAAAGGACTACGGGGTCAGCAGGGGCTTGCCAGAGGCTGGAGAGTCCAGGGAGGCAGCCTGGGCAGCCGGGGCTGCAGACAAACCTGAGAGACAAGGGGCTTGCTCTTCCTAATCACAGCCCACCATGCTCTCCTTTCCTCCTCATTTTTGACCTGTCACACCTCACAGAGTTCCCTGGGAGGAAAGAGGAGTAGAGGAGATAAGAAAGCTAGCATGTCTATAAAAAGTGGCTGCATCACCACTTCCTTCTATTAATAAACAAATGAAGTCCATATTTGTGTAGCTAGCCCATAATAAAGCAAAGAGAATATTTGGCAGGCACAGTAGAAACCCAATCTGGAAGCTACAAATTTAAAAACAATTGTTTTAAATTTCATATCACAAACTTCCTTTTGGAGGCCTCCATTAGTTACATCTATGTTAAGATATTCTTCTGGGAGTAGAAACATAAGTGCTCCAAAGCTTTGTGCTGCCCAGAGCCCATGGATTTTCTAGGACATGTGATGAAAGCGTACTTTAGTCCTGTGCTGCAGACACGGTGTCTTGTTCTGATATATAATTTCATTCAGCAGTAGTAGACACAAATACTTCGTCTCTTGATTTGCAGTTTTGGGAACAAATTCAACTTACTCCCTTCCAGAGAACATTATTAACAACCAATTGGCATAAAGTTTCAGGCTTTTTCACAGGTGAGAGTAAAAATTCAAAGAGTGGATTAGAGTTCTCAGCAGGCACCCTGGATAATTTATCGCACTTCTGTTGTAATGGCTGAATGTATATTTTACCCCGTAAGTAGCCTTCCGTGTAGACTCCTAATCAATGGTAAAGAATAAGAACTGGCTTTTAAAAACCGTCCCTTGAAGTGGAACTAATCAGCTTGTGGTTTCCCTTCAGGTAGTCTGACCATTATCCAGTATGGCCTGTGTATACACTCTGCTAGGAAAAGACCTAAACTTCCACTTCCAGTTGTGTGGATTGTCTGTCCTGGCGTCCCCTTCACCCCCACCCAACTCTCTACTTTGCATGTTAAAGTTAAGCTTCTAGTGTTTCAATCTCCATGTCTGGAAAGTTGATTTGGCATTGCCATTACATAAAACTTACTTTGTACATTACATGGCATGAGTTGAAAAGAAACTATTTTTCAATTCTTGTATTGTTTACTAGTTTGAAAGTCATGTGAAAAATGAGGATTTATGCCGCTACCTAAGTAGATCCCTTGGGTTTTATGTGTTGAGAGTGTTATTTTTCCCATAGGCATTAGCTTCTCTGCTTAGAGGAAAAAAATTCCTTATTTTATCTTTAGTTTGGTAAAGTTAATAGAGTTTAGGAGGAGAGAATTTGAAGAGCATAAACAAACTGATGGCAATTTCAGATCGTTGGAACATTCTGAGCAAAATGAAAAATTGGTTGACCTTGTATCAAATATCATGATTTGTAAGAAACTCACTACAGAAATTGTATATTTTCCATAATATGAAGTTTCCTATGCGCATATATTTAATCAAAACCACAAGAAAACTGAATTTGGATTGTGAAACCTCTTCCTATTCATCATTGCAAGGAGGAGAAGCTATTATTTTGTCATTAAAAAGTATCATTAAAGAGTAGGCAGTTTCAACTTTCAGATAACATCGTGATATAGTCAGAAGCACCGAGCCGTCCCTCCACAGCAAAGATCAGAAACACTAAGTTAAACAGAGTCACATGTCAGTCCTGAAACCCTAAGCATCAAATGAAGAGATAAAGAACTCAGCCAAGCACCAAATGGAATAAGAAACTGACCGAGAACAGAGAGTGAGGAGAGATACATGCAGAGGTGTTCTGTCGGCTACCGCAGCACAGATCCGCCATCTTGGACTCCTATCGGAGATCAGCAAACAGGGAGTATGAGAAAGCAGCTTCAGGGAGCTTCCAGCAGGAGACAGAACAACTGGTAACCAGCAATATATGCTTTCCCACCCACACCCTTCTTCACCCCCACTCAGCCTCCTCTGCTTCCTGCAGCCACAGTCTCTTGGCCGGGAAGCACTGGTTTCACCCCGGTGTTGCTTGGATTCCACCCACCTGCACTGGCCGGCTCCCTGAATGCCTTTTGCTGGCTACGGTGTTGCTTTTGTCTGCTTCTATAGCTTTCTTCCTTACCTCTCACCACCTTCCCCTCCTTTCTCTCAAATACCTGGCTCCGTATGCCATCTTTCCTTCTTCCTGAAAGGCTGCGAAACACCACTCGGCTGTGTAACTGCTTCCTGGCCCATGCTGTCACGCTGGTGGGACCCCCAAGACTTCTTTGTTTGTTTGCTCAGATTTATTCTATTTTGATTTGTTTGTTTTCTTTTTCTTTTCTCAGCTTGGGAGCCCCTTCTAGCTGGGTAGTACCATGTGGCTTGGAAGCTACTCCCTTACTCTGCGCAGATGCACAGAGACATCCCTGGGAGCGTTCCTTTTTTATTTTTTTGGTTTTGGTTTTTTTTTTGTTTCTTTGTTTTGTCTTCTTCTTTCTCTTATTCCCTTTTTGGGTTTCTTCACTTCCAGTTTCTTGATTTATTCATTTTTTTTTCTTTTACCCTTTTCTTTTTTTTTCATTTTTGTTTTTCCCCATTTCTCAGTCTCTCATCTCTCCACTCCAGTAGCAAGCTACCTTAGCATTCCTTTTTGTTCGTGCGTATGTTTTTGGTTCCTGTTTCTCTGTCCTCTCTCTCATCTTTCCCATACCCATCTCAGCTCCACAGATCACAATCTACTCCCTCCTTCCTGCCTACCTGCACCATGTGCTAAACATCACACTCCCAAGCAGCACAGGCATGGCCCACTGGAATCTGCCCTGCACTGATTCCTGGTCTGAACTGTCAGCCCTGGTACGTGCCACAAACAACCCATCCCAGCAACTCCCCTTCATCTGGACCTTCCCTGCTGTACCATACCTGAGTGACTGACCCTGCCCATTGGAGAAGGAGGTGATAAGTATCGTGCCCACAGACCAGCAAACAACAAAGAACACACAGCCTGCTTGCTCAGATATAACCAAATAAGACAAAAAAGCAGGACGAAACAGACAAATCTACAATCAGTAAATGAGGAAAATAACCACTGAGTGCCCTGAAGACAACAGACAATATCAAAACATTTACAAAAACAGGACAGGATGGTTCCAGTAGGCGCCCAAAATAAAACACCAGATGACT
>NW_004444007.1:11379649-11385679 GCF_000243295.1 Trichechus manatus latirostris | reverse complement strand
ATAAAACAATGTGTGTACTGACTGTTTAATGAGAAACTATTAGTTCTGTAAATCTTCATCTAAAGTACAGTAAAAAAAATTAAAAAAAAAAGAGTAGGCAATTTCTTTCATTCCTTTTAGCTTCTAGAAATTCCAGTACTTTCTAGAACTTCCAATAACTAAAGCACCTGGATCATTTTTTAGGCTTCCGTATGTACTGTTAATAAATAAATTAATTAGAGAGCTTTCATTCATGTAAATTATTGCTGGAAACTGACCTGTTTTATGTCTCTGTAATAAGGTCCCTGGGTAGTTTGTGCTCATCTACTAACTGAAAAGTTGACAGTTCAAACCCACCAGCAGCCCTGCAGAAGAAAGGCCTGGTGATCTGCTTCTGTAAAGATTACAGCCAAGAAAACCAGTTCTACTTTGTAACATATTAGGTCACTGTGAGTCAAAATCGGCTCGACAGCAACATTTTTTTTTTTTTGATGTCTCTGTAATAGTAGCAATTATTGCCCTAAATTACAGTGATTACCCAGATGTAACCTACTTTAGTACTTTTAGGGATGTATAACATTCATATTACATTTTCTATAAATTATACTCCATTCACAGGATAAGCATTCCTTTTGGGAAGAGTTTTGCTAATAGTCAAGGGGGTGGTTTATTTTGTTTCTTGTTTGGGGACTGGAAGTCAGCATCATTTTGAGTATGAAATGTCTCCTTGCTACATCCTGCTCTTGTTGGCTAACAAGGAGCTACAGCAGGTGGAAAACTATTCAAATCAATATGACAAATCTCTTAGAAAAGAACATCTCTTCTGTTATATATTTGTTCTCATCTTGTCTCACCCTGTGCTGGCAAAACTCTTAAATACCTGAAGATAGCAAGAATCGCCACAGGAAGGGCGAGCTCTGAAATTTTTATCTTAAATTACAGACCTTCAAACTTGTACTTTTCAACTGTAACCAGAAATAGCTAAATGCTGTTTGGTTTTTACCCACTAAGGGCGTATATGAAGCCTAGTAGCAATGAATATGTGTGCTTATGTAAAACTTGGGGTCCTTGTCTAAACATCCAAATATATGTGTTACGGTATACTAACAGTGCCAAAGTGGATATTTAAGTTTTAATATTTGGCATTTATAGGCTTTTAATTTCTTTTTAACTGGTTTAGAAATGATGGATCGATAGAAATTGACCACAATATGAACTCTTTATTCAGAATGTCTTTTGTATTCTAACCTTTCTCCTGTGTAGAAAAATATGTATATTGTTTTTAGAAGAAAGATCATTTCCTGAGATTTTATCTTCAGGCTATGGAAAGTCTCAGACGTTGGAAAGTTTTGAATAAATTACTAAAATTATATGATTTTAGTTGGTGGGAACCTCTAAGATCAAGTTGAAGCTTTCTGTTCTTTTTTTAAAGGAATAAACTAAATAAAAGTGAAGCCCAAACAGAAAGTTGAAGCAGGACATCGTCACATTGACACAGAACTATACTTCAGCAATGAAAATGGACAGTGAATAATGGTATACAGTAGGTTGTATGTAAATTAATTCATTTCTAAGAGAATATCTTTAGAAATGCTCCAAAATTGAAAAAAAAAATTCAGTTAATCAAAGTCATCATGCCATATCTGTTACAAAGATTCATCTCTTGCTGAACTCTCGCCAACTAATTTTCCAGAAATGACATTGTCACACTTTATTGTACTCTCATCATCATGGCACAAACCATGTCAAATATATTCTTTGAGTGACACTCAAGCTGAATTAGCCATTTGCAATCTATTTCTGGACTTGGAGGTTTCAGTTTCTTAAGAGAAATGAGAACTTTTAGGTAAAGATATCTTTCAGGTTTCTGTCAACCTGCATGTAACCTTTTACATTTTTATCTTTAAAATACATGTGTGATGAAGAAAGAGAACAACAATTTGAAGGGAGTCTGTTTCCTACTCGTTAAATAATATTATCCTTTAATTACTTGAGTTCAATCTCAAAACTTTGTTAATCTTTAAAAGCTTATGTTTTACCTGAAATTAATGAAAATAAGGTTGAGAGAAAGTTTGAGAGTCTGTTTACTATTGAAGTGAATTAAATATCTGAATAATTTGGTATTATTTATTGTTTTATTTTATTGCTCCTGTGGATCCATATCTTTTATTTAGACAAAGTTAATGTCTGTACAAGTGAAAGACTAAAAAGTTATTATGACAAAACCAAATGAAATAGAATGTTTGGTATAAAGAATATTGCTGTAAAAAAATGTTTTTTATAAAGTTTAGAGGAAGATGTGGTTCTGCAGTGTTGTTAAATGGGTTTAGTAGTTCTTGTTCTTCGGTTGGTATGAGTTTTTTTATGAACAGGAGATGCTGAAAAGAATTTAAAAACCTGAGAAATTTCTATACCAGGAAATCAGTAAGTTAAAACCCCATTCTCTAGGATCACAAAGCTAAAATTTTCCAACTTTGCTGTTTCCTTCAAAATTTTGAAAATCTGCACCATGGTTTGGTTGAATTGCGTTACTTCTCTCTTCTGAGTGGGGCTGCCTTTCGCTGTTCCTGTCTGCCATTGCAACATGGCTGTGCAAACATGGAGACTGGATTCCAGTCTACAGATTGTCGGTCCATGTGGGAATAGACACAGAAGCTAAAGGAACCCGGAACCGCTCTACACCTACCCTCTGACATCGGTGAAAAATCCTCCTTCTGCTTAATGACAGAACCAGGTTCTTTGGCTTCCTTTGTGAATAAGGACAGTACTACATAATTCTCATGTCCTAGTTCATGCTTCATACACCTATACACTCTTTGTGTGTGTGTGTGCGTGCACGTGTGCGTGAGTTGTGTGTGAACTGAACTGAAACTTCTCCCTGAGCTCTCCTTTCAATGAGAAAAAAAATAAATGGCTAAGGTTTGCAGTTTGTCAAAAGCTTTGAAAAGATTGTTTTAGCAGACTTTATTTCTGGAGGTTTGGACTGCCTCTCCACCCCCTTTAGGAAAGATCTGGTGGGATAGACTAATTTACTTCATGCACACCAATTATTAATACAAATGTCTACCTTGGCCTACTTCCTTTCTCATTTATACAGTTTCAGGGATGGCCAGTCAGCCATGCTCCGGCCGAGACATAGAACCATTCATGCATGGGGATAGTGCTTTATTCCCTTCTCAGTAGAGCCCAAACATGCTGTGGTACAGCCCATGGAGCACTTTCTTTTGTCCCTCAGCAGTTATTTAGAATCATTCAGAAAGAAACCGCTAAGCCTCATCAATAGAGGTAATTTAGCCAGTGGCTCTAAAAATGCTCAGCTCCATTCCCTGCCTAAGAACATTTATATTATGGAAGAAAAGAAATGAATTCAGAATACTCTTGATGCTGGACATTACAGTATCTAATTTAGTCCCAGCGTCACAAACTGCATTATATTATCTGCTAAAATAAATTAAGGTGGTTAGTTTTTCAAAACAATTTATTTTATTGCAGTGAGAGGAAGAGAGGACTTTAACTAGTTTTTCATAAATAGAGCATCTGTCAAGAGGTTTTCAAACTGCTTGAGAGCCCAATAAATTATGGGTATTTGAAAATGCATTAACCTAGCCATGTCCCTTCATGATGGCAAGTTCTCCTACTGAAGGATCCATGCCTTATTTTTCCTTATTGCTCTAGCATCACCACCGTGGTTGGCATTTAGTAGGTGCTTAATAAATGTTTGTTGAATAAAATTTATGTAAGGATGAATTTTTCAAAATCAGACATCTTTTGTATGTCTTGCACTGTCCGGGGTGCTCTGAGTAATTCAGAGATGAATAAGGCAATATAACAATGGTTTAAAAGTTTAAGCTCTTGAGTCTGACAGACCTGAGGTTCTATCCTAGCATTTCCACTTACTAGTTTTGTGATCTTGGGCAAGTCACTCGGCCTCTCTAGGCCTTAGTTTCCGTAGCTGTAAAATGGAGATAATAATAGCACCTACGTCATGGGATTGTGATGAAGACAAAATGAGATAATGTCCACAAAACAAAAAGCACCAAAACCCAAACCAAACCCACTGCCACTGAGTCGATTGTAGCTCATAGCTACCCTAGAGGACAGAGTAGAACTGCCCCATAGGGTTTCCAAGGCTGTAAATCTTTAGGGAAGCAGACTGCCACATCTTTCTCCACGGAATGACTAGTGGATTCAAACTGTCGACCTTTTGGTTAGCGGCCAAGATGTTTAACCAGTGGACTACCAGGACTTCTTAACAAAGAGCACCAAAACTCAAACCCATTACCGTCAAGCCGATTCCAACTCATAGCACCCCTACAGTGTCTGGCAGATTGCAAAAGCACCATGAATGTGAGCTGTTCAAGGAGTGTACAGTTTAATAGGAGATAAAATAACAGTGCCTATAATTTAAGACAAAATGTAGTGTCTAAAAGAACTAAGAAAATGATCTGTGGATATTCAGAAGAAGTAAAGTTCTCATCTGTTGCAGGAACTCAGGCAAAGCTTCATGAAGGAGGTGAAAGCCCTAAAGCATGGATGAGATTTTGCCAAGTGGAGTGGGTAGGAGGGCGTGCCAGGCTGAGGGAACATCAGGACCAAGGGTGTGCTGGGGTCAGGAGCCTGTGGTCAGGAGCCAGTAGCAGTTGAGGGAGGTCACAAGGTCTAAGGATCTCTCCAGAGGCTGGAGCCTAGGGCTTTGACTGACAGGTCTAACTGAGCCTTGATTTGGTCAAAATGAGATGCCATAACCTTCGATGGAGTAAAAGTGAAGCTTTAAAATCTGGCCAGCCCATCCCTGTGGAACTGCCTGAGTGCTCTAAGTACCATAGTTTTTCGTCTGACATTTCAGCAGCACATTGTTTACCAACCCCTGTAACCCTTAGCATTTTGTGATTTAGTTAGTAAGGTTTATGTGGCCTTTTCACAGAAGATGTAGAGATGGATGACTCATGTAAAGTCTATGATACTCATTATGAACATCTGAAGTGTTAGGCAGGCTCAGGATGAATCTAAATGTATTTGAACAGACTGTGCTGAATATCTAATTATCATTGTCTGTTTCATCCAACTTGTTGTCTTCAGACTTGTATGGGTTTAAAGAAGTATCTGAAATGACCCAATTATTTTCCCAAAATTGATCCATATTTAGGCTATAGAAAATCAACTATCCCAATTCAAGTTTTGCATAAAGGCTCTGTAGTCACAGCAAACTAATTGATGGTAACTTTCCATTTTCCATGCACGAGTCAGCTCTCTCCTGTAACTCCCAGTTCATCTCAGTCCTACCTTGCTTGCAGATTAGTGGGATGTTGCAGTGATATAATTTGAATGCTTTTCTTGTTGGGTTTTCCTACTTCATGTACAAAGTTTAACACAAGACGTAAAAAGATACTCAATATCATCAGTCTTTAGGAAAATGCACAATGAGATACCACTTCACATCCACTAGGATGGCTGTAATAGTAATAATAATAATAAAATAATAGTAGGCAAGTATGTGGAGAAACTGGAACTCTCACTCACTGTTGTTAGGATTATAAAATGGTGCAGCTACTGTGGAAAATAGCCTGGCAGTTCCTCATAAAACTTCAACAGTTACCATATGACCTAGAAATTCCACTCCTAGGTATATATCCAAGAAGTTTTATGTCAAAACAAAAAATTTTACACAAATGTTCATAGAAGAATTATTCATAGTAGACAAAAATCAAGAATAACCAAATGCCCACCAACTAATGAATGGATATACAAAATGTGGTATATTCATACAATGAGATATTATTTAACCATGAAATGGAATGAAGTACTGATACATGCTACAACATGAATGAACCTTGAACACATTATGCTAAGTGAAAGAAGCCAAACGCAAAAGGCTGTATGTTATATGATTCCATTTATATCAAATGTTCATAATAGGTAAGTCCAAGAGCTATGGCTGCTAACCAGAAGGTTGGCAGTTTGAATCCACCAGCCGCTCCTTGGAAACCCTATGGGGCAGTTCTACTCTGTCCTGTCAGGTCACTATGAGTTGGAAATGACTTGATCACAATT
>NW_004444007.1:11378393-11379549 GCF_000243295.1 Trichechus manatus latirostris | reverse complement strand
CAGACAAATTCATGGAAAATACAGACAAAAAAACGGAAGAATTCAAGAAAATAATACAGGAACAAAATGCTAAAATAAATTCACAACTAGAAATCATACAAAAACAACAATTAGAAATTCCGAAGATAAACAACAAGATTTCAGAAATGGACAGTGTCATAGGAGGGCTGAGAAACAGGTTTAAAATGATGGAATATAGGATCAGCGAAATTGAAGACAAACACTTGGTTACAACACAGTTTGAGGAAGAATCAGAAAAAAGAACAAAGAAACATGAAGAAACCTGGAGAATTATGTGGGATACAGTCAAAAGCAAAAAATCCACCAGTGATCGGACTTCCAGAGCAGGGGGAGAAAAGAGGAAACACAGAGAGGATCGTTGAAGAACTGCTGACGGAAAACTTCCCCAATAGCATGAAAGATGAAAAGCTGACCATCCAAGAAGCTCAACGAACCCCGTATAAGATAGACCTCAAAAGAAAATCACCAAGACATATCATAATCACACTCACTAAAACTAAAGACAAAGAATCCTGAGAGCAGCTCGAGAAAAACAAAAACTCACATACAGAGAAGAAACAATAAGACTAAGCTCTGATTATTCGGCAGAAACTATGCAGACAAGAAGGCAATGGGATGACATATATAAAACCTTGAAAGAAAAAAATTACCAGCCAAGAATAATATATCCTACAAAACTCTCGATCAAATATGATGGTAAAATTAGGTCATTTCCAGATAAACAGAAATTAAGGGACTATGTAAAAACCAAACCAAACTTACAAGACTTATTAAAGGGAGTCCTTTGATCTGAGAACAAACAACATCAGACCACAGTCTGAATATAGGACACAGGATTGTACTAGCCAGATACCAACCTAGGAAATGAACTCTTAAGGACTATGCACAACCAAAAGAATTACAACAGGGAACCAGAGAGGTTAATCTGTAAATGACAACAGCATCAGAACAATGAAAGAGGGAATAAATGGTGTAGGTACAGAACCTTCTAATGGAGAGGAAGGCAAGGCGATACCAAGTAATAACAGACTGGTTCAAGTCTAGGAAGATAAGGGTAAATTTCAAGGTAACCACAAAGAAAGTTAACAAACCTACTCATCAAAATAAAGAAGAAAAACATAAAGTCTCAGTAAAA
>NW_004444007.1:11308508-11376396 GCF_000243295.1 Trichechus manatus latirostris | reverse complement strand
GAATCCACCAGCCGCTCCTTGGAAACCCTATGGGGCAGTTCTACTCTGTCCTGTCAGGTCACTATGAGTTGGAAATGACTTGATCACAATTAGTTTGGGTTTTTTTTTGTTTTATAGAAACAGAAGGCATATTAGTGGTTGCCAGAGAATGAGAAGTGACTGCTAAAAAGATTATGAGCCTTTTTTTTTAGGATGATGAAAATGTTCTGGAATTAAATCATGGTCGTGATTGTACAACTTTGTGGATATACTAAAAACCACTGAATTGTATACTTTAAAAGGGTCGATATTACGGTATGTGAATTATATCTCAATAATTTTTTGAATTGAACACAGGACACCTTCCATGCCATTCAAACTGCTGAAGAACTTTATGTGCCTTTCCATAAAATTCATCCCTATCATAGACCTAAAGACGGCATTAAAATAAGGTTTCTGCACACCCCTGCTCAAGGTGTATTTTGTCACAAATAAATTTTCTATTTGATTTTTTTTTCAATGAGTTCCTTGTTCCACTATTTCTTATTCTCAATGCCAAATTTAAATAAAAAAGAACCTAAAACCAGTGGAGATCACAATTTTTTAAAGCAATGTCAATATCTAAAGATTATAGGTAAATTCAGAGTATTTTAAGTAGGAAATTATGTACAGTGAAACCTGTGAGAGCTGGAACTCGATGGAACTTCCTTGATTTTCTGGGTCTCGCAAGTTTTCTGTCTTTGTCTTGGTGCAGTCTTACCACTTTTCTGTTGCTGTCTATTAGAGGAAAATATTTGAGTTTTTCTTCTCTGACGGGTTTCCACCTTACACAGGTTCTGGCTTTCTCAGCTTTTATTGTGTTATGCATAATTATTCTGTACTTCCAGTGATTTTGGAGTCCTTAATGAATATAATTACCTTTATTGAATTCCTTAATGAATAATAAATTACCTTTATTATTTTATAATATGTATTACTGAGATTATATATCTGCAGTTAAGCCTAAACAGAAACATAAAACAACTGAAACAACTTAAAAATATGTTAAAAATATCTGTTATAGATGTATTGGTAAGAACTATAATAATGGGTTAAAACATCAGATATTCCACTAACTGATAAAAGCAATGATACAGTTGAACTCATTTAATATACCCTAGTGAATTTATCACAAAAATAATGCAGAAAGAATAAAATGTATATCTGACAAGGAAGTGAAAGTTGATGTGTCATCATCTTCCTCTCCTCCAATACTCCTGCCATCAACCTGAACATCTTCAGTAACTTAGCATCGAAGTTCCTTAACTTTCTTGACAACAACCTTCATCAACGCCACACTTTAGCAACTCATTCCCATAGCTTCATCCTGGTTTTTGTCGTCCTTTTAAAATGTTCCATCTTTGACATTTTCAGTTCTAATAGACCTATCTTCTACCATCACTTCCTGGCCTTGCTAGTCCTTGACCTCCTTTCTCGCCTTCCAGGACATCTGTTCTTTGACCTCCGGTGCTTCAACACCTCCCCTTTGTCCAGTCCATCCTCCATTACACTCAATCTCTGTCTGGTTGCAGCTGTGGACCACTTCTTTCTTACTTATCCCAGACACCATAGTATATAATCTTAGGAAATCAGTGTCTATCCTTTTGACATCCTCAGTGTTTTATCTTTCCACACATCTACTCCAAAAATCCACAGTTTTGGATTGCTCCAATGATCTGATTTCTCCTCTACCCACAGCCTGCTGGACTCTGTTGAAAAAATACAACACAATTATTTTCTGATACTGTTTTTTTTGCTTACAGATTTATGGTGTCCAAACTGAGATGGCCTTTCAGTGTTCATAGACAATACTTCTACCTAGTCATCAGTTTCTTCCATCCTGCACAATGGTTATCCTAGCTTTTACCAATTTCCTCAGCCCCATACCTGTTCTTATTCTGGACTTCATTATCAGTGAGAGAAACACCTCCATAAATCTCAATTTCAGTTATTCTGTTCTCTGATCAATGCCTCCTCTCTTTCAAGCTCAATCCCGCTGTCTAGTCCTTTGACTCCAACAATTCCTTGGCCATACTAGGATCTCCAGTCCACTGACCCTACCACATTTTCACTAGCTAACAGCCCCCCCATTCTTAACTGCTTAGATGTCGTGGTCTAGCATTATGATCATGCTCTTGCATGAACCTGTAACTTTTTTTTTCCCCCTCTAGGTTCTCCCTCTCTCCCTCTGTCCTGACCTAGGAAAACTCCAACCTTGGTTAAATCTAACTCACCCTCTACCTTGCACCTACACCAAATTCCTGAATGTGCGTGGAGAAAAACACACAACCCCGCTAACTGCTCTAACTTTAAATTTACAACCACTAATTTCAAGACAGTCCTTAGTACTGCCCAGCAATCTATTCCATGTCCCTAATCTAGGCACTCTCTTACTGTCTTAGAGAGCTATTTCATACCTCTTCTTACTCCCGAAGCCCCCAACATCTTCCCCCTACTCATTTTCATTGTTTCTTTTTTTTGAGAAAATAGAAGGAATTAGAATATAACTTCTGTACACTTCCACCACCAAGTTTACTAACTTACTCAGCTCTGTACCCTCCATTACTTCTGTTACAAGGAATGAACTGTCCCTTCACCTGTGCAATTGATCCCATGCTCTCTTGTTCAAGGTCATTGCTCTTGCAATTGCCTCCCTCCTATAGCATTATTTTTTCCTTCCTATTGCATGATTCCATTAGCATACAATTATAACTTCCATCTTAAAAAAAAAATTCTAAACTTCTTAATTCCATATCTTTCCCCAGGCACTGTCCCACTTTTTTGTTCCTGCCCTCTTTATAGCAAAACTCCTAGAAAGAGTTGTCCATACTCATCAAATACTGCTTTGCCATTCTTTCTTGATCCTAGTAAGACTTTCATCTCTACCATTCTACTGGAAACATTCTTATTAAGATCACTAGCTACTTCTGCCATGACAAATTCAGTGATGAGGCATCAGTCCATATCTTACTGGACCACATTCAACACATTGGTCACTCCCTCTTTCTTGAAACACTTGCCTTACTGTTACCTTGTTCGACATTCCTTTCTCAAGGTGCTTAATAAATATAATGTGTAAATTACTTCACTGGCCGTTCAATCTCAGCATCCCTTGTTTGTTCTTTGTCATGATCTCTGAATGTTGGAATGCCCAAGGGCTCAGTCTTTAGATCTTTGTTCTTCATTTTCATTCACTCACTAAAGGATTTCATATAATCTCATGTCTTTAAATATTAAAAAAACAAACCTATTGCCTTCGAATCAATTATGACTCATAGCGACCCTTTATTATCTAAAGGTCAAAGACTCCAAAATTTATGTCTCCAGCCCAGACATCCCCTCTGAACTCTGAACTTGTATATCTGTCTACTCAACATCTTCACTTGGGTATCTAACAGACATCTCAAACTTAGCATGTCTAAAACTGTATTCCATCTCTACTCTCCATATCTGCTTCTCTTAAACAGTCTTCCCCACATCACTAAATGATATCCATTCCTTTAATTGCTGCAGTCAAACCTGGGAGTCATACTTACTCCTCTTTTTTTCCTTTCACATCCCACATTTAATCAGAAAACCTTGCATCACTTCCTTCAAAATAGATCTGAAAACTGACCACTTTTCCCTTCCTTCATTGCTACTATCCTGGCCTGTCCCATCATTTACCTTTCGTGTGGTTTATTACAAAGCCCTCCTAACTTCTCTCCATACCCTTGCCCTTCTACTGCCTTTTTCCCTCACAATAAACATGATTGTTTTCAAATATAATTCAGATTATGTTAATTAATTAAATAAAATTCATATTATGTTAATTAAATATAATTCAGATTATGTCACTTCTCTGTGTAAAACTTCCCAGTGGCTTTCCCTCTCATCCAGATTAAAAGCCAAGTTCTTGCCGTGACTTACAAAGTCCTACAAGACCTGCTTCCTCTACCTCCTTACTCTGGGATCTCCTTGCCCCTTACTCCTTTTCCTTTCTTTGCAGTCCAGACATATTATTACTTGAATACTCTAAGCATAGCTCCACTTTGAAAGACATTTACTCTTACTGTTCCTTTTTCCTCTTTCTCTCTATTCAGAGTCCTTCTGTGACCATTCTATAAAGTAGCATCCTCTCAATCCTGATGCTCTCCAGCCTCTTTATCCTCATATGTTTTTCTTCTAAGCCGTTATTACCACCTGTCACATTATTTATAACGTTGTTTTAAAGTCTGTCTCCCCCAGTAATAGTGATAGCAAAGACTTTGTGTTATTTACTATACGTATTATATTTCTAATACCTTAAAGAATGCCTGGTATCTTGTAGGTGCTGAATAAATGAATAAATGAATGATCAACCTTATTCTTCCCACACCCACTCTGCTAGCAGTAGATCTCTACTGTAGAGTCTGTTGCAATTTAAAGCATGAAATACTCCCACTTTCTGCTTCTTACACCCAAGATTTTCTCTTGGTGCTCACCTTCTTTCTCTTCTTCTTAGACAAAATAGTATGCCTTCTACTCATGCCTATTCTCAGACTCTACTTCATCTTGTGTTCTCACATACTGATTTTGTTCAACAAGCCATTGCTATTTCTTTTCTCTTACCCAACTATTTTCTGTCAGTTTATAAATATTTTCAAATCAATCTCACATTAACATTATCACTCAAACAAACAAAAAAACTTTTCCCGAGCCCTATATCCCTTACTAACTCCTATCCCATTTCTTATCTTTCCTTCACTCATAGTTACTGGAAAGAATAGTCTACTCAGGACGGCAAATACTTGGTACATGTGACTATGTTTTCCACTTTCTGTCTTCTGAAGACATTGCTGAATCCCAGTGCCCTTTCCCAAAATCTATAACCCACCCTCAGGACCTTTATAACACAGTATTCCGGGAAGCTGTTAACAATCAATCTGAATTGGCATTTGAGGTGAAAATTACTTGCCATCTTCAGTCTTGCCTTAATTTCCTCACCTCACTGCTCGATTAATTACAATAAACTTGACTTCTACTGGTTAAGTGTAGTGAACCTTATTAGCAATCCTCATTATATTTATTTATTTATGCATTATCTGTTTTATTAATTACTGTCTAACATCTCTCAACAGTAATTGTTCCTTCATTTTTTGACTATATACTGTTTGCCTCTTCATATGAGAATGACTTTTTTTATTGTTGTAAAATACAGATAGCACCGCATCCGCCAATTCAACATTTTTCACATGTACACAGTTCAGTGAGATCAGTTACATCTGTCATATTTTGCAACCATCACCAGTGCCCTTTGCCAAATTTTCCATTTCCGTAAACGAAAACTCATTCCTTCCTAAATAGTAATTTCCCCTACTCCCCCCCGTAACCACTATTGAACTCTGATATCTGTATAGTTACCTGTTCTGTGTACTTCATATTCGTGAGATGATACAATATTTGTCCTTTTGTAATCGACTTATTTTACTCAGCATAATGTGTTAATCAACTTTTTTTTAAATACTCCCCATTTTTGACTTCTGTAATTCTTTTTGTTTCTGTTTGTTTTGTTTTATATTAGACTTTTCCTCCTTAGTTTCCTTTGTGAGACACTCTTTCTTCCTGCCCCTGAAATATTTATATTTCTCTGCCTGAGGTGAATGATTTCCTAGAGAGTCCATGGATGGACTTAAGGGGATTATTTTTTGTGTGCAAAGTTTTGAGGGCTTCATGTGTGGGTATTTCTAATTAGAGCAATGATAGCTTTTGTCCGTTTCTCAAGAGGGTTAAGAGTCATTGCTCTGATCTCCCCCTGGGCAATCTCATCCAAACCTGTGGCTTTAGCCACCAGCACAATGCAAGTGAGAACACCAAAGAGTTAAGTTAGACGACCCCATATTCTCATTCCAGCTTCTTGTTTTAGAAGCCGTGTAACTTGGGCACATTAAATGACCACGCTGAAATGTGTTTTGTTCAACTACAAAATAGTGGAAATGGCCCTTTATCTGCAGGGTTATTATGAGGAAGAGAGATGTCATTTGTAAAGTGCTCGGTGTCTGGTAGTAGTCAGTAAGTGGTAGCTATTATGATGTAGCCCCAAACATCTGAGTCCCTAAAGCACATAAGCTTGTCCGCTTGCAGAGCCTCTCATCTGTAATTTTAAAGTAGGTTTTCATTTTTAGAGTTCTGCCTCACTGGAGTAACAAGCATTATGTGACTCATGCATTATGAATTATTTGATTCTCCAAGTGTTAGAAATCCACTAGTATGCATTTATTTACACAGAACATCTAGGATAGCTTCAGAGAGCACTAAGTTCATCTTTTGCGCAATATTTAGAAAATTGGGATTGAGCACATATGTAAATTTAATAGACTGAGAGATGTTTATAAATTGGCTTCCAGTATTCATCTGGAGCAATCAAAATGGCACAAATTTTAGAGTTACTTAAAAAAATGGCAGAAAAGAAATTATCCAATATATGTAATATAATAGAAATTGTTAGGGCAGTAAATATTGCCTTTGCATTCCTTAAAAGACGTGTTTTTAAAGTTATGGAAGCTAAGCAGGTGTCTGTCCTCACATGTATTCCATATGTTTGTGGTATTCTATTAAAAATGTGTCTGTAAAATTGATTGCTGATTTACACCTTGGTAGACAATCTTGATTCTATGC
The DNA here is from genome assembly GCF_000243295.1 of Trichechus manatus latirostris. Classification (NCBI taxonomy): domain Eukaryota; kingdom Metazoa; phylum Chordata; class Mammalia; order Sirenia; family Trichechidae; genus Trichechus; species Trichechus manatus. The sequence continues at coordinate 11,369,742 of NW_004444007.1, read as the reverse complement.
CAGTTGGTATAAAGGCTTGGATAAGTTTTATGTTTTAGAAGTTTGATACACATTTATAGGCAAAAGCATAAGTTCTTTAAATGAATCCATATTCTTTAAATTATTCCACTGCTAAATTCCAACCCAAATATTTTGTTTTTACAAAACAGCTAAGATTCTAGCAAACTCTGTGCCCAGCAGGGATCCCCAGTCTGTATGGAGTGTATTGTTAGTGTTTGGATAATCCCCCGTTCCTTGCTCTATTCCTAGCCTACTCCTAAAAGTCTTGTGAGGCATACACAGGAAGTAAATTTAAAGCCTTACTTTTGAATTTGGAGAATATGTTTTAAGAACTTTACAGCATTCCTTCAAGTAATTAAAAACATCCTGAGTTGGGAGAGAGTTGAAAGCTAGAATTCAAAATCACTGACCTAGATCTTTGAGTGAATGAATCTAGTATGGTAGAAATTTAATAAATTAGTTAAGGTTCCGTTTAGAAGTTTTTTGCATATAATTAGGTATCATGTGATAATACATTTTTGTAATTAAGACATGGGACTAGTAAAATATTGAGAAATATGGAAAACTATAAAGATAGATATCATTACCCATGATCCTACCATCCAGAGATAATGTTATTACTGTTTTCTTTCTTTCCTTTTTTTCTTTCTCTTTTTATATTGATACATAAATAGGGTTTACAGATATCTGCCAGAATAAATACATACATATCAAACATAAAATTATATGCTAGAAAATGTATAATCTGTGTTTTATATTCTGTGATCTAAATATAATATATAAATGTATATAAAACTTATAACTGGGATAACACTATTTTTAGTGTTTGTCATAAGGAATAATGAAGGACACAGCCAAATATTTATATAGAAATACGTGAGCATTATTTGTAATAGCAAAATCTGAATCAACCTCAATGGAGTATTAGGCATTCAATAAATTTTAATGATGTAAATTAATGTATAAATAAGAGTTTTTATCTTTCTTGTGTTCCATATGTGAAAATTTTAATGACAAAAATTCACAAAAAAAGACTTTTTAAAGTCCACATATGAACAATTAATCATAAGGGATCAAAGATAAATATAGGATTGCTTTAGAAAATATAATAAAGATTTTTAATTAATGTGGGAAAGATTCATTAACCTGTTTAAATATAAGAGAAGATATTTAAGTACAGTTACATTAATATTTATTTATGCAAGGCAAATATCATGGAAGAAATCTTCCAAATTTTTAATCAAGTTATATTTTCTTCACATTTAACCCACCAAAACCATCTCCACGCTTGCTCTCACATGTCCGTTCTGTCTGTCTCTCTCTCTCTCTTTCTCTCCCTCTCTGTCTTTCTCTCTCTCTACCTTTAAAAAAGAAATATCCATCAGGTTATGACTATAACTATTTATTTTTCTGGAATGTAGAATATGACTTTTCCTTCCACTGAGGATTAAATATTTTTCAAAAGAAAATCTTAAATTGAAAGATTCTTATCTAAGTAATATGTGACTGCAGCTAAGGTAAGAATTATTAATATCTATCCTGTAGGGTAACACAACAGGTAGTATAAATTATGAATAATGTTTTTTTCAGCCAAGTGTGTAAGAGTCCTTGGAAGCGTGAGCAGTTTACAGACGTTAGAGATTATTTATAGGATCCAGCAAAGCCATTTTTTAATTAATACAGATAAGCCATAATCCTTTATTTCTTCAATTGCATTTCTCTCTAGTATATCATTTGTATGTTAATTTGTTTTTAAAATTAGGAGACACTTCCTATCTAAATTTGAATTGGTTGAATGAATTGTTGGTATTGGATGTACAGCCTACTTTAAATCATCATGCTGTATTTGTATAGCATTTTATAATTTACAAAGTTATTTTACATAACATTCCCATATTAATTAGATACAGAAGCTTAATCAAACTAGGGAGTGATTTTTCTCAAAGATAGGACTCTTCATGCTTTTCGTTCTGTGGCACGTGTGTATTGATAGTTACCTGTGTCTTCCTCTGAAGTCTCTGCAGTTTTTACTTGCTTTTGTTCCATTTTTATTATCTCAAGATTCCACTGAAAGGGAGACTTCCTTTTGGACATTGATAAGTTTATTCTGCAGTTAACAGAATCTAAGAACACCCCTTTTTAGAGTATTAAATTGAGCACCTGTATTTTGAAAACATAGCTCTGTATCGTAAGCGTAGTAATCTTTATAGTGGTTCTTTAGAAATATCATTGTAATTTGACTTTGGGCCAGTCAGAATAGTCTCACTTTTCTGTAATTCAGCAATTGTTGTTGAAGCACTTCCTAGCTTGGATGCTGGGATAGATACTGAAGATTAAAATGTGGACAAATGCACAGGATAGTGACAGCGGGCAAGATTCCTGCTTCCTGGTGCTGTAAATGTAGAGAGTAGCTGTTCCACTTGTTGGCACAGATTCTAGGTTAAACTGTTACTCTGGAAAGATTAAGGGGTCCCGCTGAGATGATATAATCAGGAGCCGGGAGATGGTTCTATGGCCCTGGTGGCACAGTTCTTAAGAGCTTGGCTGCTTAATCAAAAGGCCAGCAGTTTGAATCCACCAGCTGCTCCTTGGAAACCCTATGGGGCAGTTCTCATCTGTCCTATAGAGTTGCTATGAGTTGGAATCGACTTGACAGCAACAGGATATTGGTCTTCAAGACCTCCTGCCACCAGGAGTCCTGTTGCCACTCAGAATTCCTTTGATGTGGTTTTTAGGCATTATTCTGGCTGCCTACCGTAGGTACTGTTTTCACCTGAAAAGAAAAATAAATTTGACTTGACAATTTTCAAGGGACAGTGCAGTTATCGTAGTCATCTTTAAATGATCGTTTTAAATGATGGATGGATGGGTGGGTGGGTGGATGGATGGATGGATGGAGTCAAGTTGATCCTGACTCATGGTGACCGTATATAGAACAGAATGAAATGTTGTCCAGCTTTGCATCATCCTCAAGATTGTCACCACGTTCAAGTCCATCATTGTGCCTATTGTCCTAATCCATCTCACCAAGGGTCTCCCTCGTGCTTACTGGCCCTCCACTTCACCAGACGTGATGTCCTACTCCAGTAATGTATCCAAAGCAAGCGAGTGGGACAGTGTTCTGTTGTGATTCATAAGGTTTTATATAATAAGGGTTCCAAAATGCAAAACATAAAAATTATTATTTTGAAGTATTTTCTTTCAATTCAAGAGAATGAAATAAATGTGAACCTAAGTGTACTAAAGTGAAAGTGTAGTCAAGCTTGAGGTTCTTCGTAATGAACTTCTGAGTCGTTGAGGCAATTTCTTTCTAATTTCCTTGAAGTAGAGGCAGTACCTTATAGAGTTGCATGAATGATACTAGTATTCTCCAGATTTTTGTAAATTAAAGAGTTTTTATTTAAAATTTATCACAGTAAAGATATATGTGTCTGTCATCATAATTAAAATTTCAAAGTAAGACTGCACTTTAAAACTACAAATTTTGCATTCCTATCTGTGTGTGTGTTAATAGGAAAAAAAAAACCCTACAGTATTTGTTTAATCTGAAAAGAAATGATACAGATTTCCCATCCATAAAAAAGTATCATGTAGTTAAACTAATTGCCTCAGTCAGAAATCTATATGACTTTGTCGATATGGAGTGGAGTGTTAGGACTTTGTGGAAACCATAGTTGTGATAACAGCTTAACAAAGAGTGGTTAATATGGTGCTTTAATTGCCTAAAGAAACAGTACGTACTCTGGTGATACGCTATATCATTTATCATGTTCCATCGCAGTTTACTTGCCTCACAAAACTTTTAACTGATTCTTTTCCACCATACTGTTCTGATTACTGCTTTTAAGTCAGCTCCTCCTGCTGTTTCTTTTTCTTCACACTGGTGCCTAAGCTGTCTTCAGGGTATTGCATTTAGCTGTTGACATACTGTAAATTGGAGCCCCAGCGGCGCAGTGGTTAATAGCTTGGCTACTAAACGAAAGGTCGGCAGTTGGAATCCACCAGCTGCTCCGTGGAAACCCTGTGGGGCAGTTCTGCTGTCTTGTAGGGTCTCTATGAGTCAGAATTGACTCAATGGCAAGGGGTTTGGGGCTTTTTTTGTATACAGTAAGTCACAGTACTGTCCACCTTTGTATATGGATTCTGAGCGACAGTATTTCTGTGATTTAACTGTTTCCTTTGGCATGGCTCTTGGTTATAGTAGGTTTAGTTTTTTATTTATAGAAATATTTTAGTAATTTGGTTGGGGAAAAAAAGGACTTTTCAGGAATTTCATTTTAAAAAATCAACATAAGTTGTGTGTTTTGTGTGCTTTAATTATAATTTACAACTACACATTAGGGGTTTATTTTAGAAAACAACAAAAAGAGTTAACTTTCACAGTTAATAATGTTCACTGCCTATAAATCAGAATAGACTAGAAGAATACCCACCAATGAATGAAAAAACATGTATTTCACAATGAACTACTCAGACCCAACTTAAGGAAATTCTGAGATATTTCTTTTGTTAATTCATTTGGAACTAAGTCCTTGTGTACTGGTGCCCTCATCCATGAGAGGGATTCTGGGATACTCTCCACTCTTAGTCTGTAGACTGCCCTCCTTCCACACTACGTGCTCCCACTTAGCAGCCGATACTGCCGCACAGCAGAAGCCCTTATCACTTCCCTAATTTGGCCAGATGGCTTAATTATGATGGCTACAAGATGCCGGCTGCCGGAGTCTGTTTTCTTACAGGTGTTTTTGGTGGCTTCTCGTGAATAGTTTCTTATATCATATTGAGTGAGAGAACTTGGTGTGGGGAGTCTTAATATCTTGTGTAAGGTTTGAAAGGCTTGTATTGTGTAATCTGTTTTAGGGCAGAGCGACCACGTTTGTAATGTTGTATACATCATTCCTCAGGAATGCCTTTGTACCAACACCCTTCCATCCTTATTTCCCGTTTCCCCACCCTACACACACATGCACACACATACATACACACGTACGCACATCATATACACCTGAAATTAATATCAGACACCTATTAGAGTAATCTGAGTTCCCTGTATATTTAAATATCCCATGTATATTTCTGGTACCTACGTAAATGTCAACTTTTTAATTTCACTGTCATTTACTATTTATTCTTACTGTCATTAACATAGTATCTATAATGAGGTGTACATCTGTATATAATAACTTATAAATGTTTGTACCGATTTTCTTTAAATCATTTGTTCAGTGGAATGGCAGAAATACCTCCTTTCAGTGTTGTCCAGGAAAAGTGTAACATTGTGGAACAACTATCCCATTGCTGTCAAGTCGATTCCGACACATAGCGACCCTATAGGACAGAGTAGAACTGCCCCATAGGCTTTCCAAGGCTGTAATCTTTACAGAAGCAGTCTGCCACATCTTTCTCTCACACAGCTGCTGGTGGGTTCTAACCACCGACCTTTTGGTTAGCAGCCGAGTGCCTAACCACTGCACCACCAGGGCTTCTTAGCACAACCATAAACCAAAACAACCCATTGCCGTCAATTCGATTCCGACTCTTTCTGATTCCCTATAGGACAGAGTGGAACTGCCCCATTGAGTTTCCAAGGAGTGGCTGGTGGATTTGAACTGCCGACCTTTTGGTTAGCAGCCAAGCTCTTAACCAGTATGCCACCAGGGCTCCAGAACAACCACAGGAATCAGAAAATCTCAGAAACTATGCTAAATATATTCTTTTGAGAAAGTCTTTTGGATTTTAGAGAATCCTACATTTTAATTTTCACATCATACAAGCAAGAGGTGTAATGTATTCTGAGGCTCTATAAAGGTTGCACTTCACATCTTTGAGTTTGCATTAGCTCTAGACATCGAGAGAGAGTAAGAGAGCAAGAGACTGAATGCACATGTTGATTGCGTCCAGTACATGGATCTGCAAAATCCTTCGTTTACATGCAGACTGAGAGCCCTGCCTTTTTTTAGGTCCTCCACATTTGGAACTGATTTGAGGGCTGGTGGTGCATAGGATCCCTGGGGGCACAATGGTTAAGCACTTGGCTGCTAACCGAAGGGTCAGTGATTCAAACCCACTGCTGCTCCACGGGAGAAAAGAACTGGTGATCCGCTCTTGTAGAGATTACACACTAGGAAACCCTATAGGACAATTCTGCTCTGTCACATGGGGTCACTGTGAGTCGGAATAGACTTGACGGAACCCAACAACCACACCCTCAAGAAGGTTTGCTGAACTGGTTTCTGTATGTGTATCAGTTAATAGGCTGAAGTGCCTGCTGATCCTAGTGATGCATTGGAAGCAGAGATGAACATTAGCAGCTCAGGAGTGGTGGGGAGGTTTACAGCATCTTCTCATTTGAAGAGTGCTGTTGCACCATTGTTGATCTGGATACATCTGCGTATAGCTGTTAGATTAAACTTCAAGAATGAAAGGCAAAATGACTTGGTGGAAAATGCATGAGCTTTAGAATCAGATTTGGGTTTAAATTCTGCCTTTTCTACCTTCAGGCAGACTGTGTGATCTTTCACTTATTTCTTTAATCCTCAGTTTCTCCATTTGTAAAAGGCAGGGCAGTTATAAGGGTAATGAAATAACATATCCAAAAGTACCTAGACTCGGTAAGGATTTAACGTGTTACTCTCTTTCTCCCTCTACACCACTGAAGAGTACAGGAGTGGAGTTTGTAATAGCCGCAGTAACTTGGTTTAGTCCCCTTTCCTGGTTTTACTTGATAAAAAATGACCCTATGTGACAGAGTAGAACTATCCCATAGGGTTTTCCTTGCTGTAGTCTTTATAGAAGCAGATCACGAGGTCTTTCTCTCATGGAGCCACTTTGTGGATTTGAACCGCCAACCTTTTGGTTAGCCATCGAGCACTTGTTCCACCAGGGCTTTTTTTCGATAAAAGCTAGTGAAACACATTTTTGGTCAAAGCTCTTGAAAATCGTCCGTTCTGTCCCCAGTGAGTTAGAGACCAAGTTCCTAGAGAAACTCCAAGCTTGGGGAGGGGTGAAGTGAGAGAGATTCCCTGAGGCTTCTCTGGGGGTTGTATTAGCTGTATGCTTTTCTGTATTATACCCACTGACATACAACTGATACATCACGACTCTACATTATTTACTTCTTTTTAAGATTCCCTAACTCAGTGGAAACTTGTTCTTTAGTCTCATCTGACACAAAATCCAACTGGAGATTTTAAAAAGGTGATGTGTAGTCAATACTTTTACTCACAGGTGATTTTTCTTTAACTAGAAGCATTTACAATTATGCTGCTTTGAAATTTTTTATCAGCTTAAACCACAAAAGTGACAAAATGAATTAGATTGGCCAGAGGTTATATAATTTATTGACTGTCTGAGGAGTTATGATGCACTTAATTGAGCCAAAGACCTCTCATATCCTTTTTAATGCCCTTGAGTTGAATTAAGTGGAGTAAAAGTTTTTTTTTTTTTAAATTAAAGTATTATTGAAGCAGTGAGAAATTCAAAGATTGTGAGTTTTGAAACTGAAATATCTCTGATTTTTTTTTCTTATCTTTGTATCATTAAATTTGCAGTTTATAGTCATGGTCTGTGCTAAAGGATTCTCCTTTTAAATAACCCATTCATTAAGTACTCGTTTTGCTTTCTCTTTCTCCGGTTAAATTCAGGAGCATGCCAAAACCCTTCAGTCATTTCAGAGTTACATATAATAGACCATAATAGCAGAATTTTAGGTAAATAGCATAGAGTAAAAGTAACGATGTGATGATTTTTTTTTTTAAACCACAAAATGAAGTTTGTCAGATAATTAAATATTATCATTGTTAGAAGTATTTTGTAAAGATTTTCACTGGTTTATGTTTTGGTAGTGAAAATATTTTCTAAAAAAACAATTTTCTAATTGTTTTTCTTTTTTTTTTCTTCAATTTTAGGGACAGCCTGGTCCTCAGGTAAGTGAGCTCTTTTCTACCAAATTAATTCCAACATAGGATTCCCCAGTGTGGAGGTTTTTCTGCAGTTCTCTTCAAAGGATATAAAAAAGCTATAAACTGGTAATCATGACACCACACAGTAGACCAAACATTTCCCTGGGGTAAAGCCTGGGGGCCTCTTCAGGGTTGTGCGAGCCGCATCAGCTGTTGGGCCAGATGGTAAGTTTAACAATCACATAAAGCAAAACTCTTAACTGATCTGAAACGTCGCCACAGAACTTTAATGTAAGATGGAATGACTTAATGAATGTCAGCATGAGATACTGATGAATCATGTACTAATGATGTTGTAAATCCATGCAAACTGATTATTTAGACTGTGATTCTGCTGGCTACTTTCAATTCATTATAGACAGGTATTGCATTCGTTCTACATTTTCCATATAAACCAACAGCTGAAGGTACGATTTATAATTAAATGTGAATGCTGTCAACAGAACATCATATGGAAGAAAAAGAGTAAATTTTAGGAGAGGGAGGAATGTGTATAAAGATGAAAGTACAGTATGAGAAGGGAGTTGTCAGAAATGAAGACCATTCTGACTCATAGCAACCCTATAGGACAGAGTAGAACTGCCCTGTAGGGTTTCCAAGGAGCGGCTGGTAGATTTGAACTGCTGACCTTTTGATTAGCAGCCAAATGCTTAATCACTGTGCCACCAGGGCCCCACAAATGAAGAGTCAGTGAAAAATAACAAACAGCAAACTCAATAGCAATACTAATTATAGTCTAGAGGAAGCTATAGGGAAGGAAATAAAAGTATTAGTTATTTACTTTTGATAATGAAATAGCTGCAAGTAACATAATTTTTCATTGGTCTTCCCTGACGTTTCTTTCTCCTTGATGTACCCTGTGCTATTTCTGTCCTAGATTGTTTTGTAAATTAAACATTTTTTAGGATGTCTTTGTCAGTCAATATTATGAATTAATTGTCTATTGTGTGCTAATTCTCAGACTAGACCAAGAGTGCATTTACAGTCTTTATGAGTTCTGTATATGAGGATGATTAATAAAGCAAGCAAACAAAAAAATAACAAAAAAACCCCACACAGTTAAGTAGAGCAGTCCTTGTCACTCTAAGCTCATGAGAAAAAATTTGACCTTTAGTTAATTTATATCGATATCTGAGAATACTCACTATTTGTGGTTTTCACTCTTGTATTCCAAGTTGGCTCAAAGTTATTATTGGGAAAGGGGAAACACCACAAGAGAAAATTTTATCTGTTCCCTAAATTTTAAACTGCTGTGTTATAAAGGGATGAAAACAAAGTAAAAGCCCTGGGAGGTATTATTATCCTAATAATATATGTATGAAAACAGAAAATTGGATCAGAGAAATGGCTCACCTGGGGTGACACTATAGAACAGGGGACAGAAGTCAAGTCTGTCTCAAAAACACTCATTCCCTGGTAGTACCCAGCTCTCTAGAGAAGGTGAGCCAGCAGATAATGAAGGAAGTCTGAGTGAGATTATAGTCTTTAACATATTTTAAGTTTTAATAGGATTTCTGTTTTAGCTTGGATCTCCCGTCCTCAGAAGAAGCCCTTGAGATAAGGATTTGGATATAAATAGTGTATTTGGGAGATGATCCCAGGAAGCTTGTGAGGGAGTGGGGAAATGACAGCGAAGGCAGGAAAACCAGAAGTGGATGCATTAGTGAACAGGTTATTGCCGTGGACAACTGGGGCTCAGTCATGCTGGGGAACCTGTGAGAGACTGTAGAACATGCCTCAGAATCATCTCACTGATGGGCAAGTCTGATGAGTTTATCCACTAACTTCCCTTCCTTTCATTTTTGAGAGTTGTACCTGGGTGTTAGCTCCCTGGCACTTTTGGTCTGCCCCAGGCAGAAGTCTAGCACGCAGCAGCAGCTAGACGAATGCAGGAAGCCACAGGGACCTAGGAGATCTGTATTCTAGCAATGTTTTCTTTGGGGGTGGGGGGCATGGTGAAGGTACTATGAGCAGGGCACCTACATCTGCTACAACATCCTAGTGCAAGTGTCCTAGAGACCAAATGAAGGTTAGAAAATTTGCATGTGGCTATAAAGACTTGGAAATTGCACACAAGACGTATTAGTTAATGGGATGCTAAAGACAGTAACTATGAAGGGAAGAGCACAAGATAATAAATCTTGGGTATACAGGCACAGTTAATGAGCAGAAGAAACATAATAAAGCAGCACACGAAGCCAAGAATGGAAGGAACCAGGAGCATTATGGGTCATTAGGGCTAAGATTCAAAAGTATTTCATGGCACTTCAGAATATCTTCACATCAAGTTTTATTTTTTACTATGGCTGTTCAGAAAAATAAAGTCTACCCAACTACCCATACTTGGAAAATTTTGGAAATTTGTAAGAAGGAAGGGACTGGCATATTCAAATGGTGACTTCCTCTTGTTTTCCTTCATTTTGGCTACCATTTTGCCTTTAGTGGACCCTCAGATCATGTGATCATTTCGTTCAAAATGTCTTCCTAATCATGGCAAAAGGAAAGCAATGAATTCAGGAAGGATAGGTGTGAGGGGAAATATGAAGCCAAGAAATACTTTCCTTGGCACAAAAATTAGTTTTGCTATGTCCACCGCCCCCCCCAAAAAATGTATGACCTACCTCTTATGACTACATTATTATCATATTTTTCCAAAGAAACTTCTATTTTAAAATTTTAAATTAAACCATTTTTAATGAATTTTTTCATCTAGTACTGGGTGATCATTAACATTGCTTTAAGAGTTTTACAAAGTATAGATGAATTTACAAATTCTGTTCATTTATATATTTCATTTTCCTCTGTACCTATTGTAATGTGTACAACTTCACATTCAACTTGTGTTAAAGCTGTCAAGGATTTCATTCTACTTAAATCAACGGTCAATATCCATGAAAGCAGAATTCAAGAAATCAAACCACAGATTACATTGGGAAAATCTGTTGCAAAGGACTTCTTCAAAGTTTTAAAAAGACAAGCTATCGCTTTCGTGACTAAGGTATGCCTGATCTTTTCCTCATATACATGTGAAAGCTGGACAATGAAAAAAGAAGACAGAAGAAGAATTGATGCATTTGAATTGTGGTGTTGGAGAAGAATGTACTGTGGACTGTGAGAAGAATGAACAAATCAGTCGTAGAAGAAATGCAACCAGAATGCTTCTTAGAAGTGAGGATGGCAAGATTTTGGCTCACTTAGATTGGACATGTTATCAGGAAAGACCAATCACTAGAAAAGGACATTATGTTTAGTAAAAGTGAAGCGTCAATGAAAATGAGGGAAACCCTCTATGAGATGGATTGACACAGTAGCCGCAACAGTGGACACAAACATACCAATGATCCTGAAGATGACTCAGGACTGGGTAACGTTTTGTCTGTTAAAGGTCCTCATGAGTCCGAGCAAACTTGATGGCAACTGACAACAGCTCATAGCAACAGCGTTGTAATCTGTTACTTCCCCAGCCCCTAACCTACTTATGAGAAATTTCTTTTGCAAAAAAAGGACTTTAAACAGACTTACAACTCCAAGAAAAAATTGTATCTATCTACAGTGTGAACACTTAGAAATGTCCTGTGTAGTAGATGTAATTATCAATATGTGCAGCAGTTATGGAATTTATACAATTATATCTACATTAACACCTTACCGTGAGTCCATTTTCCCTTGAATAAATTTATGTAAACCATACATTAAATCTCTTTTACACAGACCTGATGAGGTACATACAGTGCACAAATAAGCAATGTACATTTAAACAACAAATTAGATAATTTTTATGGATTTGTAAATGGTTGAAAGGGCTTTGATCTTATTTACTTAGTGTATTTATAATAATATTGACTTGTAATTTGGGGTATATCTTTTTCTTGTTTTTCTTTTCTTTATTTTCTCTTTATTATTTTGCTTAAAGCAGATATCTGGCTATTTCTTAAAATGATAGCTTTTTCAACTACCCCAATCTTCCAAGATTTCTGAGCTAAAATTCCTTCATAACTTGTTTTTGATATTTATCTAAGACTCGAACTAACTAATTTGCCTCTATTTCTTCCCTGCCAATCGTGTTTCTCCTCAGCCCTCTTTTGGTCTCCTTAGCACATAGCTGTGGGAGAGGGAACGGCATGAATGTCAAACTTTGTTTTTACCCTTCCCACCTCCTCAGGAGAGGGAGAGGAAGAAAGAGTTTGTCACCTAAACAAGCTTTCTCCAAGTTACCTTACCCAGTCCTCAAACCCCAAGTTTCCCACCTCCTCCCTGAATTATAGCCACTTCACCCAGGGGCTCTTGGCTAGCCCACCTACTCCACTCAAATTCTATCCACACTCCCTCAGCCTGGATGGCATTGGTGAGAGAGATTTTTCTAATTCCCAAATTTTCAACTCTTAGTGGATTTTCTATGTAAAGACTATTGCCAGTAATGTTTGGCTTCTAGTATACAGCAAGAATTATTTTTAGGCACATTAGGAATAACATAGGCTTTCATGGATTGGGCTGGGAAAATAAACCATATTTATATTAATATTCCTACGGGAAGGTACAGTTGGGGTTCCAAACAACTAACTTTCAAACAATCTTAAATTGTGTCTCTTTAATGTCAATTCAAAGATTTGGACAGAAATATAATTAGGAACTTTTGATTCACATGCAGGTAGTTATGTTAATGAGATTTCTCTTGCACAGGTTGAACAGTCTTACATCATCTTATTTACAGTATTAAACAGTATAAAGCTCTTCTTTGGAGAGTGAAAAACTTAGGTATTTCATGTTCTTTAGTAAGGGCTTCCAGATTAACAAGGTTTACTTTGCAGACTCATGGTAAAAAGGGAAAGTGTATAATATTCAGGGAGTTCTTCTAATCGTCTTCCTAAAACTGAAGACAGATTAGATGGATTTAGCTTTGATTGCTAAAACATTTTGAAGAAGACTGGAAAGCTTATGGCAGTAAGCTCTGTTACAGTGAGAGTACGAAATTGAAAAAGAAAATAGACTTTAGGGAGAAGAGATGAGTCTTTGCACTTACCTAAATGGGTGAGAAAATGGTTCTTAACAAGGAAAATGAGATGGTAAAAGGGAGTTAGAAGGAAGAAAAGACAATTCCAGCAGCTGTGGTTAAGATGGAAAAGAGGGCAGGGAAATGAACGGAGAGGACGTTGCTGTGATCCACTGAAAATCACATGCCTGGAGAGGAAAAGAATGGGGTAGAGGGAATAATGTCAGAAAGGCTTGGAAATAATGGATGTGTAAAAAGAGGAAAAATAACAAGTGACAACAGTGTAAGTAGGTTAGAAAGAAAGAAAGAAAATTAGAAAAAAAAAGACATGAGCATTAGTATTTCAAACAAAAGGTAATGAGAATTGTTGGGGTGGTGGGGTGAAATTAGTCCATTGAAATGAAAGTCATCTTAATATGTATTCATTAATTTCATATTAACATAATCCAATTCAGTCACTCAACAAGTATTTATTTAGCCTGTATTATGGACAAGGTGGAGCCCTGGAGGCATAGTGGTTAAGAGTTCAGCTGCTAACCGAAAGGTCAGCAATTTCAATTCACCACCTGCTCCTTGGAAACCCTATGGTCCTACAAGGTAGGACCAGGAAGTGTTTCATTCTGTTGTACATAGGGTCACTATGAGTCAGAACTGCCTCTATGGCACCTGACAACATGTATGAGGCAAGGAGCCCTGGTGACGCAGTGGTTAAAGTGCTTGGCTGCTAAATGAAAGGTCAGCAGTTCGAATCTACCAGCCGCTCTGCGGGAGAAAGATGGAGCAGTCTGCTTCCATAAAGATTTACAGCCTTGGAAACCCTACGGGGTAGTTCTGCTCTGTCCTATAGGGTTGCTATGAGTCAGAATTGACTCTACAGCAGTGATTTTGATTTGGCGGGTATGTACATGGCAGTTTCATATGATTCAATCCAACGTAGATTCATTTAAAGTGTGTATAAGGGAGAGAGGGCATTGGTGGTTGTCTTAGGCTGGGTTCTCTAGAGAAGCAAAAGCAGTAAGTTATAAATATGTATATATAGAGAGATTATATCAAGGAAACAGCTCACGTGATTGTAGACTAGAACGTCCCAAGTCCGTGGATCAGGGTAGAGGCCTCTCCTAAGTCACACAGCTGCAGAAGCTGGCAAGCCCAAGATGGGCAGGTCGGAGAGCAGGGCTCCCGCTCACAGGCTGTGCAGATCGACGAATCCCAGGTTCGGCAAATAAGCTGACAGCTCAAGTCCCAAGAATGGGAGATGAGACGACAGGAAGCAGCCGCAGGATCCAGAGAGAGCAAAAAGCCAGAACGTCTGCTTATATACAGATGCGGGCCACACCCCCAAGGAGACTCCCTTTCATCTGATTGGCTACTCACAGTATATTCAATCGTGGGAGTGATTACATTAAAACACTGAGAATCATGGCCCAGCCAAGCTGACATACAATCTTAACCATCACAGTGGTTCATTGGTAGAATTCTCACCTCCCCTGGAGAACACCCAGGTTTGATTCCCAGCCAGTGCACCTCATGTGCAACTACCACCTGTTTGTCAGTGCAGGCTTAGCGTGCTGCTGTGATGCTGAACAGGTTTGGGGAGAGCTTCCAGTCTAAGACAGACTGCAGAGAAAGACCTAGTGATCTACTTCAGAAATTCAGCCAGTGAAAACCCTTTGGGTCATAGTGGTTCCATCCACAACTGATCACAGGATTGTCACAGAACCGCGCAGTTTCTTCCATTGCGCATATAGGGTCGCTATGAGTCTGGGGCCAACTCAAGGGGAGCCAACAATAACATGTACGAGGCATAATGCTATGGCTGTGAAACCATGGCACACGAAGCAGAGCCTGTTCTTGTGATAGTTTTTTTTTTTTTTTAAAAAAGCACGTTCTGTCCGACATCTGCAAATCTGCATCACCCCCAGCCTCAATCTGGACCTTAAATATGAGGCATTTTAAGCAGAACTTAGGAGCCCTGGGGGCACAGTGGTTAACTGCTTGATGGCTGACTGAAAGATTGGTGCTTTGAACCCACCAGCCACTCAGCAGAAGTAAGATGTGGCAGTCTGCTTCCGTAAAGATGACAGCGCTGGAAACCCTGTGAGACAGTTCTTCTCTGTCCTATAGGGTCACTATGAGTCGGAACCAACTCAATGGCAAGGGGAAGGAGACCTTTGTCCAGCATGTAGGTGACTGGGATCAATACATTCGCTGTAAGCGTGGTCCTGGTGTCGTGCCTCAGTTTTGATAGTTGGATTTCTGCCCAGATCCAGACACCGCTATTGTGGTAACTCAGTCATTACCTGGATCCCCATGCTTATATTCCTTTTCTACATTATTTTTGTCATCCCAGGTCAATCTTTTCCTTTCCTCTGTTATTGTTAGTTGTCCTCCAGTTGATTCCGACTCATTGCGACCCCATGTGTCAGAGAACTGTACTCCACAAAGTTTTCAAGACTTTGACCTTGTGGAAGCAGATTACCAGGCCTGTCGTCCAAGGCACCTCTGGGTGGGTTTGAACCATCAGGCTTTCGAGTCGTCGAGTGCAAACCATTTGTGCCACCCAGGGACTCCTATCCATTCCTCTCTCTGCTACCAGATATTAGAGTTGTGGGGCTGAGACTCTGAATGTAGTTATGACTTTCCTAATGGCAGACAGAATAATTAAGTTCCTCTAACTTACTGCCCACCTGGCTGGGTTGCAGATTTCTATTTCTTTTGATTCTGATTGCCCCATTGCCACTGTACACACTGTTAAGACACGCCTGTTGCTTGGCTATTCACTGCTGCAAGGGAGGCAAGTTGGGAAATGATTAAGCTTCTTCCTGTTTCTGGAGTGGAGACATCGAGGGCTAGGATTGACTGCAGTGCCAACCAATAGCATCTTGTCTGTATCTGCCAGATAAAATTTTTCTGGTATTCTTCTGATTTTGTCATTCTTCTGACCCCCAAACCTTGACTTTCGGTATCTTTACTATTTAGAGTACAATAGAATCTAGTTCCTTGCCTCACGTTCAGCTCCTTTGATTTGGCCTGTTTTTCTAACCCTGTCTGCCATTAATTTTTTGTTAATGCTTTTCCTGGACACTGTGCTTCACCCAAACCAAGTCAAACCATTTAATTTTTTTCTTCAAATCTGTTTTTCATTCACTCTTTCTTAGTATAGTCTTTCCTCCAAAACTGCCTCTCTCCAAGCCTCTGTACAAACTCAGTTTCTGCACTTCCAAATATGTTCACCCTTTGTACTTCAATGTCACTTCCTCCATCAGGCTGTCTTTCCTCTCTCTTGAAACCAAATCCAAATCTGTTGCTGTCAAGTCGATTCCAACTCATAGCGACCCTATAGGACATGGTAGAACTGCCCCATAGGGTTTCCAGGGAGCAGCTGTTGGATTCAAACTGCTGACCTTTGGGTTAGCTGCTAAGCTGTTAACCACTGCGCCACCAGGGCTCCTACTATTCCTTAGCTGAGTGTAATTTCTCCCTTTATCCAAATTCCCACAGCACTGTCTCTGTATAGCTTTTTATATTACTTTACACTTAAAATAGAGGGGGGCATAGACAATGAAGCCAGACAGATTACAAGTCGAATTCTGGCTCTACCACTTATAGGCTGTGTGATTTTGGACAAATTGCTCTGTCACTCTGAGTCTTGTTTTCCTCATCTGTAAATCAGGTATAATAATGTCTTGTCTCAACAGATGGTATGAGGAGTGAAATAAGATAGTATATGTAAAACTTTTAACGTGGTGCCTAGTACATGGAAGACACTAAGTAAATATTAATTTCCTTCCTCCTCCTTTCTCTTTGTATTTATCATAGTTATTTGTAAACATTTCTTTTTCTTACTAGCTTTCACGTTCTTCACAGGCAGGATCCATGCTTTCTGCATCTTTAGTATCCTTCACAACACATAGTTTAGTTCGCTTAGTTCCTTGCACAGAGGAGAAGTTCAACAAATGTTATTAAGTCGTGAAGGGTACATAGAAGAGCTTAGGGAAGGAGAAGGTGAGGGAGAGAGAAAGCTATCAGTTTTTTATAATCCTGGATGCCTTGGTAATAGCATGTGTCATTAATAATGCCATTTAAATCAAGTCTCTGAGGTTTCCAAGCTCTGGATTTCACTCAACATTTATCAGTTTTATTATCTTGCTTCCTCATAGTTTGGAGTGTTTAGATACCGTTTTTCCTTTCATTATAGTAGCTTATTTGTACTGATTTTTAATCTTTGCTGAAAATAAACCGATAAAGTTAATTCAGAACGCTACTTACAGTGTATTAGTTTATCTTATAGCAATTTATCTATAGGGTTCAAGGCTTGGCTTTGATTCGTAATAGTCAAGACTGTCATAGAGTAGTTCATGGTGGTTGTGTGTAACACTATGGTGCTTAAACCTTAATATTCTCCCCCTGGTGAATAACTTAATACACATTGTAGAAATTAGTTGTTTTAAAAAGCCTTGTCAGGATTCCATCTTGTACTATTTATAAAAATACATCAGTTTTTTTCTTTGCCCCAAGTAACCCCATCAGTGTCTTCAACAGAGGATAACTCAATAGTGGCACCATTGTATTAAGTGAAAGGTACCCCTCCACTTCAAGGACACTTCTTTTGCATAACATTTTTAGAGTTTCAAAATGCTCCTCATGACTGGTCTCTAGAGTTGCATGTGAACGTAAAGGCGGTATAATTCCCTAAGGAATCTGGAGGACTAAAGTGGCGTGTGTGTTGTAATTCAGTATTACTTGTTGAGAAAAAAATGTAAGAGAAAACCACAAGCAAATACCATCAGACAACTGCGCATAGAAGCGTGTGGCTTCCATTTGTATTTTTTTCACATGCACTTGAAAACCATGGAGGATGTAGAGAAATCACTTTTCCACTTTGCCTGTTTCCCTCAAATCCCTGTTTGCTTTTCTTTTGTTCTGTCATTGCCATTTCACAATGTTACTAAAAGTTACAAAAATCTAGCTGTGTCTGCCTCGTGAGAAATTATTCTTGAATAAAATATTATATTTTGGGAGTTTATACAGTATTTAACTTTCTAGCCATATGTTTTTAATTATATACTAAACTCCTTCTAACCTAACACTTTAGCAGTTCCCATATTTCATGTTTGTGTTTCAATCCAGTCTTTTTCAGATCCATATAGTCTGACGTGGGGGTCGGAGGAGGGCATGCACATGCTCCAAGAAATCTGAAAATCGTGCGTGTGTGTACAAAAAGTCTTTCTTTTGCACACTATAATTAAAAAAAAAAAAAAAAACCCATTGCCATCAAGTTGATTCCAACTCATAGCACCCTTATAGAACAGAGTAGAACTGCCCCATAGGGTTTCCAAGGCTTGAATCTTTATGGAAGCAGACTGCCATGTCTTTCTCCTGCGGAGCAGCTGATAAGTTCAAGCCATCTACCTTTTGGTTAGCAGCTGATTGCTTTAACCACTGTGCCACCAGGGCTTATCACTATATACAGTGAAAACTGTTAGAGCCGGAACTCAAAGAGACTGCCTTGTTTTTCCATGTCTCGCAAGTTTTCTGCCTTTGATATTGTGCAGTCTTACTGCATTTCTATCCTCTCTATTAGTGGAAAATATTTGGGTTTTCCTTCTCTGACATGGTTCCGCCTTACACAGGTTCTGGCTTTCACAGGTTTTACTGTAATAGAACTGTCATATTAAATTAGTAATGTACTGTATCCACAGTAAGTCATGCTAGACATGACAAAATGTTATCATCCCCCATTAGCTACATTTGATGAGAAGGTTATAAAATAAAGTGTATGATTATAAAAATCTTAACATCTTAGACACTTTAGTATTATATTAACTGTTCGTATGATATGAAAGACTCCATTGTACCCCAAAAAGCTTATATCTTTAGAAGTACACATAGTATAACAGCTAGTTTTGTTTTACTATAATCCATACTCCTTTATTTTTACGTGGTCATCTGTGTATGGAAAGAGGCGTAACATCATTTCAAAGTTTAATGTTAGCATAGAATTATTTCTCAATGAAAGTAATGGAAGAAGTTTATGCTGATTTTCTGTCAAATATTATTATTCTCAATTCTGTCTGAGTAAAGGTGAATAATAGATAGCATTTCATGGATAATTAATCCTACACTGATCTGCATGTATGGAAGCTTTTGTCACTCGGCTGCTAACCAAAAGGTCTGAGGTTTGAATCCACCAGACACTCTGTGGGAGAAGGATGTGACAGTCTGCTTCTGTAAAGATTACAGCCTTGGAAACTATGGGGCAGTTCTGTTCTGTCCTATAGGATCGCTATGAGTCGGAATTGACTGGGCAGCAGTGCGTTTCCCCTGTGCTTCCACAGTAGCTTGTGCATATTTCTGTCATCGAACTTACAAACTGAATCTCACTCAGGAACTGGAATTTATTCATGTTTGTATCTCAGTTTCCTTGTGTAGTGGTTGACATACAGAAGATGTGCAATAAACTTTTGTTGAATAAGTGTATATATTTAATAATTCAGATTTAATTTGATGATGAAATGACTTAACCTATGGAAACCCTGGTGGTGTAGTGGTTAAGAGTTTGGCTGCTAACCAAAAGGTTGGCAGTTCAGATCCACCAGGCGCTCCTTGGAAACCCTGTGAGGCCGTTCTACTCTGTCCTATAGGGTCGCTATCAGTCGGAATTGACTCGACGGCAATGGGCATATATATATATATATATACACAGAGAGAGAGAGATACCAGCTTTTATCAGTCTATTGTTAAAGCAGTACATAAAATACATTGATTATGGTTAAAGGTATGAGTTCTGGAGGCAGATTCCTGAGCTTAAGTCCTGGTCTACCACTTAAAGTTTATATGACTGTAGGGAAGTTATCTAAATTTTTTCCTTCAGTTTTTCACATGTAAAATGAAGATGATTGCTTTGACTTAATACATGACTTAATAGAGAACTTAGGACAGTGTATGGCACACATAAGTGTTATTATTAAAAAAAATTATATACATATAAACACCTATTTACGTATCTCTTCACATAAGCACTCACACTGAGACAAAGCCAGAAGGTTTTATCTTGTCCTTATAGGTGGATAAACATGCAGTAGGATAAAAACCCAAAGCCTATAGAGGTTTAGGGTAAATAAGTCAATCTTAAATTAAGAAATTCATAAAAAGTAATTGTCAGGATTATGTAACTTGTAGGAATCTCCATCTAAAACAAACGTTCATGTGCACGTTGGTAAGTGTGTATAATTCTCTTGAAAGGTAGCAGGGAATTTTAGTGGAAAATATTGTTCTTCAGTAAAGTAAAATTACTTTGAAATGTTTTCAACTTTAGCAGTTTTATGTATAGGTTTTCTAAGTATGATACCATGTGTACATATGTAATTGTATACATAGATGTTGTTGTTGGGTGCCGTAAAGTTGGTTCCGACTCAGAGTGACCCTACGGACAACAGAACGAAACGGTCCTCACAGTTGTTGTTAGGCTTGAGCCCATGTTGCAGCTGCTGTGTCAGTCCATCTCATTGAGGGTCTTCCTCTTTTTTGTTGACCCTCTACCTTACCAAACATGATGTCTTTCTCCAGGCGCTGGTCCCTCCTGATAACATGTCCAAAGTATATGAGATGAAGTCTCACCATCCTTGCTTCTAAGAAGCATTCTGGTTGTACTTCTTCCAAGAGAGATCTTTCATTCTCCTCGCAGTCCATGGTCTATTCATTATTCTTCACCAACACTGTAATTCAAAGGCATCAATTCTTCTTCGGTCTTTATTTATTGTCCAGCTTTTCACATGCACATCAGATGATTGAAAATACCATGGCTTAGGTCAGATGCACTTTAGTCCCCAAAGTGACGTCTTTGCTTTTTAACACTTTAAAGAGGTCTTTTGCAGAAGATTTGCCAATGCAATATGTTGTTTGATTTCCTGACTGCTGCTTCCATGAGTATTGATTGTGGATCAAGTAAAATGAAATCCTTGACAACTTCAATCTTTTCTCTGTTTATCATGATGTTGTTTATTGGTCCAGTTATGTATTTTTTATAGATTCTTTTATTTGATAATTTTTATATCCTGACCAAAATTCTTACTAGGCTAATTTAATTTTCTATCTAAGTATCTCCGATCATTTCACTTGATACCACAGTTTTAATACAGAGTATGTTGCTTGGAGAGAGTGTAGAGTTTAAAATGGGAACTTTATGGTTATAAGATAGCAGATAGGAAGATAGCTCCAGAAAGAGTTTATTCTATTTTCTTACAGATAAACTGCATTTAAACCTAGTTAAAATAATGACTATTTAAAAAAAAAAAAAAGCCTGTTGCTGTCAAGTTGATTCTGACTCATAGCAACCCTGTAGGACAGTAGAACTGCCCCTTAGGGTTTCCAGGGAACAGCTAGTGGATTCAAACTGCTGACCGTTCGGTTAGCAGCTGAGCTCTTAACCACTGTGCCACCAGGACTCCAAATAATGGCTATAGGAGAGTCTTTTACCTCTCAAGCTAATGTAGGCATTATACTTGGCTTTTTTTCAAATGGTCGATATATTTCATTGCTAATTATTGAAGTGCTTAGATCAGCCAAAATTTGTCATAGTAATTCAGGTTAAGTAATTTCTTTTTATAAAAACACAGGGGTTGGAGATAAATCAGAGGTGATGCATTTTCAGTTGATATGGTTGGATAAACATCATCAATTATTATTTTGCTTGGGATAGCTATATCACACCTTTCTTGAAACTTCTTACCTGGTGTATTAGTTATCTAGTGCTGCTGTAACAAATGGCAGAAATGAGTGGCTTTAATAGACAGAAATTTGTCTTCTCACAGTTTAGGAGGCTAAAAGTATGAATTGAGGTGGCTATCTCTAGGGGAAGACTTTCTCTCTCTGTTGGCTCTGCGGGGAGGTCCTTGTCTCTTTTTAGCTTCTGTTTTTTGGTTCCTTGGAGATCTCATGTGGCATGGCATCTGTCTTCCCCCATCTCTGCTTGCTTGCTTAATCTGCTCTTTTATATTTCAAAAGAGATTGACTTAAAACATACCCTACATTAATACTGCCATATTAACATAACAAAGAAATCCACTTCCCAATGGGATTATAACCACAGGTATAGGGGTTAGGATTTATGACACGTATTTTTGGGGAACACGATTCAATCCATAACACCTGGTAAACCTGAGCTATAGACCTATTTGGAAAAAAATAAACATACTAGAATTTTGGATTTCTATAAGAAATATTAGTCCTTGCAGTAAAGTCAGGGCTACCATGTACATTTGTGCAGGTTTTACACTGCTCAGGGCTGTCCATCCAAGGGGTACATGTGGTGTGAAAGCCTCTGCTTGCCAAGCTGTGAGCCCTGGCTGCAGATGCCTGGAAGTAGAGGCTCCTTACCTAATGAGCACAAAATCTCAGTTTGGGCTAGCAGGACCCTGAATGAAGGGCATGCAATTTACTCAAAGGAAAACCAGCCAGAGTTTTAGTGGTGGACATAGTGAGCCTGAGATGAGAACAACACATCCAGGAGGAGATGTAGAATGGGTAGTAGGCGAAGTCCTGGAAGGAAGCTACCTCTGGAGAGTGGACAAATAGTACCTGAGACTGTGGAAATGAATTCAATCTCCCAAAGAGTGTTTAGAGGGGAAGAGGAGAAGTCAGAGGATGGAGGGAGTTAATTATGAAGTGCAGAAAGAGGAAAAGGGTTCAGGGAAGGAGACCAAGAAAGCCACATCAGACCCAGAAGTAAGTGGTGCCAAAGAAGCTAAGGAAGGAGTGGTCAGCCATGTTAAGCACTGTCACTGGATTTGCAATTAGGAGATCACTTAGTAACTGCAGTAGTCTGGTGGTTTTCAAAGCAGCATTGCCATGCAGTGACTCAGTATTGAAAACGTAGAGAGAGTGAAAATAGAATATTCTTTCTAAAAATTTGGAGTCACAGGCAGGAGGGAGATAGGAGTGAAAAAATATCTGCCTCTGTGTGAGATGTGAGAAGAAAATATTTAATATGAATATCATTCATTTCATTTCCAAGAGACTGTGCAAAGTTGTTTTATTCTACTTGCTCTTAGTCTTAATTCTTCTGATCTAGTGTCATGAGTCAACAGATAAGAAATTGCAGTGACCTCAAAAGTTACAATTTCTAGCTGAGGTCAAATATATTCTCTTAAGCATTAACTGGAAATTAATACAGATATCTGTGACTTCTTGATCATCATCAGACTATTCAGGGAATACTGATTTTTGCCCTGATGTCTTGTTAAAGACTTCTGCTGCAGGAAATCTTCTAATGTATTTATTGGATACTTACATGTGTAAGATGCAAAGCCACACATTTGAATTAGGAAGAGAGGAGGGGAAGGGAAATAACATTTACAGAAAACCATATGTTCTTTTAATTACTTCTCCAGTGTCCATGTAATATAATTATTGTTTGCCCCATCTTACCCATGTGGAAACTGAGGCTCAGAGAAGTCAAGTGACATGCCAAAGGCTGTGTGCTGATACATATCAGCGCCTCCAAAGTCAGTGTTTGCTCATATACCTTTTTCCCTGCCCTCAAGAGCTTGATAGCTTAACAAGAGGCATAAATATTATACCCAGCCCAGGGTGACTTAAGTTTCATAAGGAAGGTACGAGTGCTGTAGGAGTTCTGAAAGAAGAAAGAGTATATCCAAAAGAGAATCAAAGCTTCAGGGAAGACAGGTCATTGCGATGAACCATCAAGGACTGCTATAAAGAGGAGGGATTGTGAGGGAGGCAGAGATAGGTGGGGATACTCCAAGCAGAAAGAATGGAATAAGCAAAGATACAGAGAGTGACAGCACTGAGGGCCATTCTGAGAACAGCTGGTATTCAAGTCTGGCTGGAGGAGAGGGTTTTTATAAGGAATCAGGGGAGATAAGGAAGAAAAGCAAAGCTGGGAGCAGACTATAGAGGACGTTGGACACAGCAGAAGTTAATGTTTTATTTTGTAGAAATCTGAAGGATTAACTTTCAAATTATATAACTTTGTACTATTGGAATTTTCAAATATACTCAAAAGAAAGAGAAAATAGTATAAACTGCTGTAGACCCATCCCCCAGCTTCAGAAATTATCAGTTGCTAACCTTATTTAATAAATCCTTTCTCTCATTTATTTTATTTTGGTTTGTTTTTGCTGGTATATTTTAAAGCAAAGCCTAGATATCATGTCACTGTATTTGCAAACACTGAAGTACGAATCTCTGAAAGCAACTCTTTCAAACATAACCATCATTTTATTATCAACCCTAGTAAAATTAATGATAACTCCTTAATGTCATCAATACCCAGTCTATATTCAAATTTCCCCATTTGTCTCAAAAATGTCTTTTTTACAAGTGGCTTATTTGAGTAAAGAGTCTAAGTTCACACTTGACATTTAATTGCTGTATCTCTTAAGTCTCTTTTATACTATAGAGGTCTTCTTTCTCTTTTTGTTTTTTCTGTGCCATCAGTTTTTCCAGGACATTTATCCTATATATTGAATGCTCCACACTCTGGATTGATTTAATTCCTTCTTCATGGTGTTTAATGTGTTCCCCTATCCTTTGTATTTCTTATAAATTGCTGGTTACATGTGGAGGTTTATTTATGCTTCAGTTCAATTTTTAGGACGAATCTTTTTTAAAAGTGTAGTAGACTTCCTGTTTCATCGTATCTGGAAGCACATAATGATTAGTTGATCACTGGGCCGGGTAATGTGCCCTGATCCCCAACAACCTCTCCCCTAATGACTTTTGCATCCACTGAAGCTCATCATCGCCTGTTGCAGCTTTTCCATTGTGGGTTGCAAAATGGACCCCTGAAGTTTTTGAGCTAAGGAATGATATGCTCAGAAATATGCTTTAGAAAATTAACCTTACAGAAGAATATAGGATGGAGTAGAATGAGGAGATACCAGAAGAGACCTGCAGGATATTCCAGAGTTATCCAGATGAGAAATAAGTTTAGGAACAAAGGTGCTGGCACCAAACTTAGAAAGATAAAGATAAATTCAAGGGATTTTGTGGAGAATGAAATCTACAGGACTTGGCAATAGATTAAATATACTGAACCAAATATAACACTGGGGTTTTAGCTAAGAGGAATAGTAGTGTATTTAACAAAAAATAGGAAAGTCAGGAGTCATGATTGGCTTGCTGCAGAAATTGAGAAGTTTGATTTGAGAATGTTGGGTTTGAACTGACAGTGGTCTATCTTGGCTTAGACATCTGGTGAACTGTTGGGAGTGCAGGATTGTGCTTGGAAAAGAACTTAGGACATAAGTTAGGTAATAGGTAAATCCTTGAGTGTATATTTGATAGCTGATGAAGGGTGTAGAGAGAGGAAAGAAAAAGTTCAGACACAAATATGATCAATCCCAACTTTTATGGACTTTGTCAACCCTTCTTCCCCAAAGCACTAGTTGATTTAGTTTGGCCCAAGATAACTTCTTTTCAGGGACCTGAAAAGTCTCCCTTCTCATAGCTCAGCTTTGTTCTTCCTAATGGAAAGAAATGCCCCCAAGACCAATATAAATTTCAACTCATGTTCCTTTATTTTTCCAATAACCAGATTGTGAAAATGTGACTTCTATTCTGCTACCTCTCTCCTCTTCTCCAGAATTCTAGTTCTTATCTGTCTGTGACCTATATATTCTTTAGGGAGATTTGGTGGAGACAGTAAGGAAGAAGATTAAAATTAAAATAAGGGAGTAGAGGGCAAAGGCAACTTTCCTTCCCCATTTCTTTAGGAAAGGGAGAATTAACATATTTGGAGACCAAGAGGAAGAATCCAGGGGAGTGGTAATGGTTGAAAACACAAGTGAGAGAAACAATAACAGGGCAAGATTGGAGAGAAGGCAAGAAGATGGATAGGTACAACTGTTACCTTCACTCCATTGAGAGAGGAGGGTGAAGACAGAAGAATCTACAGGTGGAGAACAGGAAATTGCAGAAGCTCATGTTAAAAGGTTTTGATCTTCTCAGTCTTCAGGTGAGGATGAGAGAGGTTAGATGTAGATTGGAAGCCTGAGAATCATGGACAAGTTCTGAGATTCAAGCTCTCCTAGCGTCATCTGACAGTCACTTTTTTCATTCCTTCTGAATGTCTCCTTAGACTCAGAGGGGTGCCCTACCCTTATCTCTGCGTTGTGCTCAATTGCCTTTTACCATACCTACATTGCTCTATGAGCTGCTACAAATGAAGCAAAGAATCAGATGGCCTAAACACCAGGCTTTCTAAAGTAGTCTGGGCAAAATCACGCTTTGACAGTATCTTAAGAAACATGCTGAAATAGGCAATCGCAAATTAAACCCGCGGTTTAAAGATGGATGTACCTCTGAATACGTGTGAATAATGTGGAGGACAGTAACAGTATTGTAAGATGGCTTGTGAAAAAAGTCCACTTGGAAAATCCTAGGGGCTACTGTGGGCATTTAGGAAGCAAGTTGATACGTTCCTTCCACAAAGGAATGTTTAGGATTCCAAGTCTTTCACCATAGAGTTCATTTTATTTTGACCTCTTAAGAATAAGTTTATTAAAAAAATGCGAAGTTAAACAAAACAAAAAATTTGGATGCAAGGAATGATGCTAGGGAGAACGGACCCTTGGTTTTGATTGGCAGGAGCAGTAATTTGGCTGTATTTAATTCGTATTGTGTTAGAAAAGAAAGCCACAGTGAGCTTTCCCCTGATTCCTGCTGTTTTATAAGCCCGTAACTTCATTGAGCTACATCAGTCTTACTTTTAAGATTCCTTTTTTAATGTTTGGTTTTTCTAAATTTTCTTTTTGTGCTAGACTCCACTAATTGCTTCCTTATGGCAGCTGCTTATGATTTAAGACTGATCATGGGTACATATAGTCCCTCGTTCAGGGCTCAAATGCACATCACAAAGGACCTTACAGTTACCATCTCACAACAGAAAATACCTAGAAAGTAATCGCTATAAATATTAGTTTTCTAGTAAGTGGGGCCGGTTTTGATATTTTAAATTTCTGTTTATACCCACCCCCTTTTTTTCACCTGGACTCCTTTAATCTTCAGTGCAGAAAGAAAGGTGTAGAGTCTGAAGCTATAAATCTGTTTATAGCTATAACTCCCTTCCCTAGCTTAGCAGAGTTTGACACTATAATTAACACAGTTCTTCTGCAGCAATGTTGAATCTGGTTCTTGTATAATTCTTTATATGTCACTGCTTTGAACACTGAGAGGTTTATTGCATTCTTTTCTCTCTGGGTGTTTCAATTCAGCATGAATTGATTGAGCACCTACATTATGCTAGGGGTGACTAGTTAGTTCTAGGGCCTAGAATTTAGTCATGTTTTATTCATTGAAGTCATGTGGTTAAGACTGCAATGAAGTTTTTTTT
This sequence comes from Trichechus manatus latirostris, assembly GCF_000243295.1. NCBI lineage: Eukaryota > Metazoa > Chordata > Mammalia > Sirenia > Trichechidae > Trichechus > Trichechus manatus. Next base: position 11,342,435 of record NW_004444007.1, on the reverse strand, counting down.
TTTTTCTTTTTTTAGTAAGTAAGAGTTTCTGAACAGTAGAGGTAAACTAGCTTATACTGGTTATTCTCCAAATGTTTTCAACCACCCACCCAGCGCATTTCCCAAAATACTGTCCTTAGATTTTAAGTAATCTGTATGTTTGTTTTCTTCATCATATGCCCAAGTATTTAAAACAAATTTTATTTTATTTTATGTTTACTATGATTAAAAATATTGAGTGTGTACAATAATAGTCACTACTACTGGCAGGATAGGCGTTTTACAAGAGGTTTTATGTATAGTGTTTTATCTTAGCCATACCATGTGCAATAGCCATTGTTTCCCCATTTTACAGGTGAGGAAACTGAGGTTCAAAGAAGTTAATTTAGCTACCAAAGATTACACAGCTGGTCACAGCTAGGGTTTCAGCTAGGGTTTGTTTGACTCTAAAGCTTGAGCTCTTAACCACTGAGATACTTTATTTTAAAATAAGTCCCCCAAAACATACTTTTACTGTTTCTTTACTTTTTACCGAAGCATTTAAAAGGAGATTATACACATACATATCTATATATATAGATAGGAACTCTTATAATTTTACCTCAAATTTTTCCAGAAAAAGTTTTTTAACTTAAAAGTTTGCACATTAGTAGCTCATGTTTTTTTCAAAGTGGAAAGTCTGTAAAATGAAATAATTTGGGAGTTTGGAAAAGAAATATTCATAAAAATAGGTAGCATGCTAGTAAAGCAGAAAACTGTATGAATTAATTCAAGTTGTGGTCTGTACTTGGAAGACCATGTTTACATTTTAGTCAGAGGTGAACCTGTGCTAACTGTATTCAGAAGTAGAGTAGATTTATCTATGCCTAAACAACTAGAGTCCCTATTTTTCAAGTAAAACACTAGATTTCCAGTTGTTGTTATTTTTTGTGGTGTGATTTTCTACAGTTTCGGATACCTGCTAAAAACTGTGGCATCAAATTCAATTTCTTAGAGTATATCTCTCATTGACAACAATAAAACCAAAACCAAATTCGTTGCCGTCGATTCTGATTCCAGGTAGAACTGTCCCATAGGGTTTCCAAGGAGCAGCTGGTAGATTTGAACTGCTCACCTTTTAGTTAGCAGTCAAGCTCTTAACCACTGTGACAAGTTATAATGCTGTCTAGGGAGTAGGTAGGACTCTTACCGTCAGTAGAATTGAGGCTTCTGTCCTAGGTATACAAGAGAAACACCAGATGCTCCCTGTTTCCTTCCTCACTAAAGACTGTGAACACTGATAAAGCAATATTTACAAGAGTGCCTGAGCACATCAGAAAGAAGACAGACATCAAACATGCTCTGATGTGGTGCTTTGCGGGCCAGTGCAGCAGACTCTTATCTTCCCTATCTTTAAAAGACTAGGGAAATTATGGTTTTTAAAATATAGCAATTCCGTGTTCAGTTTGCAATTTACAAAGTAGAGGAAGGAAAATATAATAAAACCCATTGCTGTCGAGTCGATTCCGACTCATAGCAACCTTATAGGACAGAGTAGAACTGCCCCATAGGGTTTCCAGGGAACAGTTGGTGGATTCAAACTATTGACCTTTTGGTTAACAGCGGAGCTCTTAACCACTGCACCATGAGGGCTCCATGAAGTATAATAAAGGTGTACTTTATTTAGACATTAACATAGAAGAAGGTTGCCTTCTACTGTGGTAGAAGTATGGCCACCACATATTATCTGTGCTTCTTTTACTCAAGGATGATGAATGAGAGAACTCCCTCTCTCTATCAGCTATTTCCAATTAGGCCAGCCAAAGCTGCCAACACTCTGGGTTTGAAGTACACCCCTGAAATGAAATTTAAAACTCTATATGGTTCACTTGGCTTTGGAACTTCTGGGTTTATCTGAGTTAAACCAGTTTAGGCCAACTCTTTTGTGCAAACACACTAAATCGTGAACTTTCCAGTGGGTACCGGTATAGACTAGTTGCTGTCGAGTCAACTCTGACTCATTGTGACCCCATATGTGTCAGAGTAGTACTGTGCTACACAGGGTTTTTGGTTTTTTAATAATATTTGATTGTATTTTTGACATGTACGTGTACATGTACGCAGACGTGTACGCAGCAAAGCAGGTTCCTGTTCAACAATTTCCACACATGTAGATCAGTGACATTGGTTACGTTCTTCAGATTGTATCAACATTTTCATTATTTCCGTTCTAGTTGTTCCATTCCATTAACCTAACCTCACAGCACCTCAACCTTCTCATCTGTGCTTTAGTTGTTGACTATTTGGTCTATGTAGATGATTTTTTAAAAGAGAACAGTACTCAATGGTAATGGTCATTACTTTATGAGCTAATCAGCTATTTAGCTAAAAGGTGGCTTGAGGGGCTACCTTTCCCATCATCATAAATAAAAAGTGGCTGCTATCTAGAAAATGACTCTCCCTTATCCCATAACTACCCATGAACATTGTACTCTGTATGTATAGCTATTCTTGTCATTTTATAAAAGTGAGATCATACAATATTTGTCCTTTTGTGATTGACTTATTTCACTCAGCATAATGTCTTCCAGGCTCATCCATGTTCCAAGGTGTTTCGAGAACTCATCATTCTTTATGGCTGCATAGTATTCCATTGTTGTGTGTACTACATTTTGTTTATCCCTTCATCCACTGATAGGCACTTAGGTTGTTTCCATCTTCGGCTATTATGAATAGTGCTACAATGAACATAGGTATGTGTATGTCTGTTCGTGTCTATTCTATTAGTTCTCTAGGATATATACTATTCTAGAGTGGGATTGCTGGATTATCAGGTAGCTCTATTTCTAATGTTTTGAGGAATTGCCGTATTGTTTTCCATAGTAGTCGTATCATTTCACATTCTCACCAGCAGTGAATAAGGGTTCCAATCTCACCATGTCCTCGCCAACATTTGTTGTTTTCTGGTTTTTTTGTTCGTTTGTTTTCTTTCATTGGTGTCATTTTAGCAGGGATGAGAAGGTATCTCACTGTAGTTTTGATTTGCATCTGTCTAATGGCTATGGTTAAGTGCTCACTATTAACCAAAAGGTCAGCAGTTCGAACCCACCAGCTGTGGGAGGAAGATGTGACAGTGTGCTTGCATAAAGATTACAGCATTGGAAACCCTATGGGGCAGTTCTGCTCCGTCCTGTAGGGTCATTATGAGTCGGAATCAACTCGATGGCAGTGGGTTTGGTTTTGGGTTAATGGCTAATAACATAGAACATCTTTCTATGTGTTTGTTGCCCACTTGAATGTGCTAAAGTATCTGTTTATGTCCTTTGCCAATTTTTTCATTGGGTTATTTATTTTTTGTTGTTGAATTGTAGACGTTTTATATATATTTTGGAAATTAGACCCTTATCAGGTATGCTGGCCCTGAGGACTTTTTCCTAGTCTTTAGGCTGTCTTTTTACTCTTTTGATAAAGTCTTTTGATAACATAAGTATTGAATTTTTATGAGGTTCCAGTTATCTAATTTGTCTTCTGCTGTTCATCCATTTGTAGTTGTTTTTGATAATCTATCTTTTCCAAAAATTAGGTCCCATAGGTTTGTCCTTGTGTTTCATCAGAGGACTTTATAGTTTTAGTTTTAACATTAAGGTATTTGATCCATTTTGTGTCCGTTTTTGTGTATAGTATGAGGCATGGGTCCTGTTTGACTTTTCTGCAAGTGGATATCCAGTTTTGCCAGCACCATTTGTTGAAGGGACTTTCTTCCCCAGTGAATGGACTTTGACCCCTTGTCAACAATCATTTGTCTGTAGATGGATGGATTTATTTCTGGGTTCTCAGTTCTACTTCATTGGTGTTCGTGTCTGTCATTGAACCAGTTACCAGGCCATTTTGATTACTGTAACTGTATAGTATGTTTTGAGATTGAGGAGTGTGAGGTTTCCTTCTTTGTCCTTCTTCTTCAACCCCTTAGGGTTTTCAATGGCAAATTTTTTCAGAAGTAGATCACCAGGCCTCTCTTCCAGGGCAACTCTTGGGGGACAAGAATTGCCAACCTTTTGGTTAGCAGCTGAGCACATTAACCATTTGCTCCACCCAGGGACCCCTTCAAGAGTCCCTCTTAACTTGTGTTGATGGCCCCATATGTAACCAGTTAACTGCTCATGTTTGTTCTGTCTTAGAAATATCTCCTGTATCTAGAACTTCCTCTGCATCCTCACTGCCACAACCTAATTCAGACCTTTATCGTATCTTTCCTGAATCAAGGCAACAAATTCCTAAGAAGCTCCGTAGCACTCCATGCTCTCAGAGTTCTGCAAAGCACACTTGATCTCACCACTCAGATGTCAGACTGATAACAGAATTAGGTCCAGACACCTGGGTGTGGTCAACCAGCCCTCCCAAATCTTTCTTTTCCATCCTCCACTTTCCATTCCACATATGTTCTTTTACTTCCCTTAACTCCTCATCTCTCTCCTCTCACAGTATACATGCTCATCCTTTCTGCCTGAACTGCTTCACCCTCACCCAGTCCTTCTTATTGCTGGCCAACTTCCAAGAGCCAGTTCCAATATTGTCTTTTCAACTCCAGCTCTCCTGCCTTCTTTCTTCTCTATGCTCCCACAACACAGCATTATTCCACTGATTGTAATTATATTTACATTCCCCTCCTTTAGGCTAGAGCACATCACCTGTTTGATAGTAGGCCATAAATGCTTAGAGAATGAAGCTTACTTGTTTTCATAATCCTATATAGTGAAAAGATTAATCAGGAAAAAGTTTGTTATATTTCAAGAATAAAAGTAATCTGGAATTGAACTGAAATTATCTATACTTTTCTGAGATAGAAATCAAAATCCTATTCTTATTCCAGGAGATATGGCTGCTAAGAATTTCCAGAGTTTGCTTCTTTTTCATTTTTTCTATCTCTAGCAGAATTTTTGTTTTTATGAATGTTATCTTTTAAAAATGATGACCTCCTTAACTTTGCCATTTCAAAGTAGGCAAAATTTACACTTCTAGTGAATGAAAGGAGCCCTGGTGGCATAGTGGTTAAGAGCTCGGCTGCTAACCGAAAGGTCAGCGGTTCAAATCCACCAGCCGCTCCTTGGAAGCCCTGTGGTGCAGTTCTGCTCTGTCCTGTAGAGTTGCTATGAGTCGGAACCAACTCAACAGCACCAAACAACAACAGTGAATGAAAAGTCTTTCTTGGTACACTCAACCCCTATGAATATCTCTCTTTTCCAGCTATATTTCAATTACTTTCATGTACATTTATTATGGATTGGAATTGTGTCCCCCAAAAATGTGTATCAGTTTGGCTAGGCCATGATTCCCAGTACTGTGTGATTGTCCACCATTTTGTCACCTGATGTGATTTTCCTATGTGTTGTGAATCCTACCTCTATGATGTTAATGAGGCAGGACTCAATCTACAAGATAGGTTGAGTCAGTCTCTTTTGAGATATAAAAGAAAGAAGCAGAGAGACAGAAGGACCTCATACCACCAAGAAAGTAGTGCCAGGAGCAGAGCACATTTGTTGGACCCAAGGTCCCTGTGCTGAGAAGCTCCTAGATCAGGGGAAGACTGATGACAAGGACCTTTCCCCAGAACCTACAGAGAGAGAAAGCCTTCCCCTGAAGCCAGCACCCTGAATTCGGACTTCTAACATCCTAAACTATGAGAGAATAAATTTCTCTTTGTTAAAGGCATCCACTTATGGTATTTCTGTTATAGCAGCACTGGATAACTAAGACAACATTTAAATCCAATATTTTCCTGAATCTTATTCATTGTGCCTCTCTTTGCTTTTCATTTGGTCTTATCATTTAATTGAAATAAATGATAGAGTATGTTGAAAGAGCTGAACGCTTTAGTTATTTGGGAAGAAACAGTTTGGGGAGGCTGAAATTGGTATAGGCAAAGACTGACATTGTAGTCTTGGTACAAATAGAAAGGTTGTTACTGTAAATTCTGAATTTGAAATTATTTGAATAGGGCTAGTTTGAAGCTGGAACCCTCGTGGCACAGTGGTTAAGAGTTATAACTATGAACCAAAAGGTCAGCAGTTCAAATCCACCAGCCACTCCTTAGAAATCCTATGGGGCAGTTCTCCTCTGGGTCACTATGAGTCGGAATCGACTCAATGGCAACAGGCTTAAGGGGTTTGGGAGTTTGAAGCTTGTCATGGAAATTTAAATATAGAGAATTTGCTAGTAAATAACACAAATAATGCTCTGAAAATAAAATGTTCAAACTGCTGAATAACAACACTAATAATAAAAATTTTGTTAGCACCTTCGTGCATTTTAGAGGGTCCTGCTAACCGAAAGGTCGGCAGTTCGGACACTCCAGCAGCTCCGAGGAAGAAAGATGTGGCCGTCTGCTTCCATAAAGATGACAGCCTTGGAAACCATATTGGGCAGTTCTGCTCAGTCCTTTAGAGTTGCTGTGAGTCAGAATCAACTCGACAGCAATGGGTTTGGTTTATGGCTTAATTATATAAAACCAATTAGAAAAATAATTTCAACTATTATTTATTTATTTATTAAAAATAAGCCTTGTAAAAGATCTGTTTTCAACATCCTGGAGCAGACCAGGGCAAGAATCCCCAAAGAAGCCTTATATAAAGCTGTGAATCCTATTCACCTATGTATAACTGCTAATTTTACCACCTTTTCTTCCCATTGACCTCAACCTTGTTTTAGCAACAAAGTTTTATCTTCAGATAGTTATCAACCAGCGATTGAGATTGTTACCTAGACAACAAATACGTCCACTAAATATAAGATTATTAGCTTGGTTTAATTACAAGCTACAAAATGCTATTGGGCTTAACATGCTCTGTAATTCAAATATTTCATTAATTTGTATTGTTGGCTATTTGTTAGTATTTTTAGTTGTTGTTATTGTTGTGTTTTACTCTAAAGACAAAATAACTAACTTAAATAATTACCCAGCTTTAATTTTTAAAGGATACTAGTCAAAGAAAACTTTCTTTTTAAATTTGTATTGTTCTGACTTAGAAAAGAACCATGATGCCCAAATTTTGAAATATTATCTGTGGTTGCTAAGGGAGCTCACTCTTTTTCTTCAAATTTAACCCATATTTGCAGTGAAGAGGGTTCAATTTAGAAAAAAAGAGTGGGATTTCAGTCAGAGCAGAAGAAAACACCTGCCACTAATCCCGAGTGCACAAGTGGGGTCTGCGTGTCCGAAGGAGCCCCCACAGCTGTGACCTCTGCTCCAGTGCTGTCTCAAGCCGGCAGGTGCCAGGACGCCATTCTGTCTGCCCAGAAACAACCCCTTTTGAAGCAGCAGTATTTATTGCTCAGTTGTGAATGCAAATTTTCACGTGTTCATGAATTAAGCATCCTTGCTTATGGTGAGCTGGCCAAAGAGTTGTAGTTGACGTGGGTGGCTTTGGCATTAGTAACTGGATTTGGAGAAGAAAGAGTCTCTGTTCCCACTAAAAACACTGCAAAATAATTTCAGAAAAGCTTTGACCACAAAGGTGCCACAGGACCTAACGAGATGCTTTAGAGGACTGGTGTGACTGTGGACTTGGCCTCTGAAATCTCACCAGCAAAAGCAAACAAAACTTTAAGGAGTAGAAGCCTTTTAGGAGGGACTAGCCATTGGGGGGAGCCCTGGTGGCTCAGTGGTTAAGAGCTCAGGCTGCTAACCAAAAGGTTGGCAGTTAGAATCCACCAGCCACTCCTTCAAAACTCTATGGGGCAGTTCTACTCTGTCCTCTAGGGTCACTATGAGTTGGAATCAACTCTACAGCAACAGGTTTTGAGCCATTGGGGAAGGGTGTCACTCAGTAACAGCTGAACTTAAAGTAGTTGGATTTTCTATGGGTCATTTTTCTTACTACTGGTATCTGGGAAGTGTTTGACTTTGACACTAGACTGCTTAGCTTTTTGAGGACAAGGGTCATGTCTTTCTAAATCAGCTTTCCCTACCATACTTTACACCAGTGTCTAGAACATTGCCAAATAATTCTTTGTAGGCATTCAACAAATGTATTTAAAAATCAAAATAGAGTTAAATAACATGCTACTTAAATTAAGTCTGGAGTCTCCATTGTATTTCTTAAAGTTGATGGTAGATATCCCCTCATTTTTCTTTTCTTTGGATTTCCTTTCCCCTACCAAAAATAAAATCCTACTTGTATAATAGCATTAGTGAGCATTTGGGGTGTGTTAAAAATGACCAAATAAATTCCTTAAACCTAATTTTACAGAAACAGTCACACAAACTGTACTCCCTACACACTGCTTGATTTACTGAAACCATTAATAAAAACAAGAATAAAAATTTTACTGAAAACATTAAGAAAATCATTTTCTTAGCTTCATTTTTATTTAAAAAATGGTAAAGAATTTTTTTGAGTAAGAAAGAAAAGGGTTTTGTCAGGTTGATTCCATTACCTTAGCCCTGTAGGCCTCTCCCTGACCTTTCAGTTCCCCTTTCTCTCATTTTGAACTTGAGATACTGGGGCCAGTTTCCATGACACTGTAGGAAATGCAATTGGGAGGCATCTGTTGAAGGCAGGCACTGGATACATGGGCATCATTTTTTCTGACAATTTAGTTCTTGAGCTGTGTCACGATACTTTATGTCCAGAACCAGTGCATTTAAAGACATGTGGACTGGGTTAATATTCTGGCTCAGTCACTTACAAGAAGCCTACCCTTGAGTTTTATTTTTGGCATCTATAAAAGGAAGAGGGGCTTTTGATGGTTCACTGGTAGACTTCTCACCTTATGTGGAGACCCACGTTCAATTCTGGCCAGTGCACCTCATGCACAGCCACTACCCATCTGTAAGTGGAGGCTTGAGTGTTGCCATGACGCTGAACAGATTTCAGTGAACCTTCCAGACTAAGACAGACTAGGAGAAAGGCCTGGCGATGTACTTCTCCAAATCAGCCAATGACTACCCTATGGATCACAACAGTCCAGTTGGCAACTGTTCATGGAGACGGTGCAGGACCAGGGAGCGTTTCGTTCTGTGGTGCTTGGGGTTGCTGTGAGTTGGAGGCTGACTTGACCGCAGTAACAACAGCAATGTAAAAGGGAAATCGTAATACTTTCCTCACTGGGTTGTGGGGAAGATGAAATGTGGTAACACGTGAAAGTTCTTTGCTAAAGGTAGAATATACAAAATAGGAGACAGGTGATTGTTATTATTAATTTCATGATAACCTCACAGCTGTTACCAGAAGTGCCTCAAATGAGAGAAGGAATCTGGTACTTTTCCTCTGTAGATGATACTTAGCTGAGGAAGATGTTTTGGTAGGCAGAGTTTTCCTTGTTCTCACCTTCAGTGACATAACAGTCTCCCCTGGGACCTAAGAAGAAGGTAGTTTGCTAGAGCCCTAGCATTACTTCCAGTCTAGACTTCTTCCTGTCTCCCCACCCTACTAAGGATGGAGGCAAGAGATTGATGAAATGCCCCAGTTCCTCGAGTGGACTGACCACGGAAAGAAACATAACTTCATCTTTAAGAGCTAGAGAAGACAACATCTTTGATGCCTCTAGAGTTAGCATTTTCTACCAGCACTTTTGTTCAAAGATTAAAAAAAAATTGCAGTGTGGCTTGAGAATAGACCAACTGCCCAGTGGAAACAAATAGAGATTTCTGAAAGACCCATATATATACGGTTACCTGACTGATGACAAAGTTACCACTGTACTATAATGGAGAAAAGATGTGTTTTCAGTAAACGATGGTGGGCTAATTTGATATCCATATGGGAGAAAAGGTATCTTGACTTCGACCTCACATCATATATAAAACCAATTCTAGATGAATTCAGATATAATATGAAAGATAATACAATCAAGCCTTAAAAAGAATGTCTGCCTTGAGCCTTGTGCTCTTTTAAGAACTGCCTCTATGGGATCAAATTGACAGTAGCAACTCAAAAGATTAGATAGGAACCTTAGGGAGGCAGTGAATTTATGTTAATGGGGGAGGAACAACTCAGAAAAAGAGGGTAAGAATGGTTGCAGCACTTGATATAATCAATGTCACTAAACAGTACATGTAGAAACTGTTGAATTAGCGTATGTTTTGCTGTGTATATTCTTAACAACAACAAAATTAATAAAATTTTTTAAAAATCATAAAAAAAACAACCAGTAAAGCTTATTGCTTTTGGATTAAACATAGAACAACCTCTTCATGATCTTGGATTAGGCAAAGATTTTTTAAGCAGGACGTACAAAGTTGTAATTCTGAGGAGAAAAAATGATAAATCGAGTTATATTAAAATTAAGAACTTCTGTCCATCAAAAACACCATTGAGAGAATGAAAAGGCAATCCACAGAGTGAGAGAAAATGTTAACAATAATTATATATAATCAAAGACTCATATCCAGAATATGTAAAGAACACCAGTCAATCTCTCTCTCTCTCTATATATATATATGTGTGTGTGTGAAAATCGGTATGTATATGTATAATACATAACATAAAATATATAAAGAATATATACAAATCAATAGCACAACTCAGTAGAAAAAGGGCAAAAGATGTCAACAAACACTTCACGAAAAAAGAATATCAAAATGACTGATAAATGTTTTTAAAAGTGTTCAACTTAATTAATCACCAGGAAAATACTATTTAAAACTATAATATGAAACTGCCAGGCACCCACCTGAGTGTCTAAGATGAAAAACTAAAAGTTGGTGATGATATGTGAGAACTGAAATTCTCATACAGTACAGATGGGAGTGTAAATTGTTACAACCACTTTGGAAAACTCATTGGCAGTGTCTACTTAAACTAACTTTGGCCATGTTATCAGGAGGGATCAGTCCCTGGAGAAGGACATCATGCTTGGTAAAGTAGAGGGTCAGTGAAAAAGAGGCTGACCCTCAACAAGATGGATGGACACAGTGGCTGCCACAGTGGGCTCAGACATGGCAACAATTGTAAGGATGGTGCAGGACCCAACTCAACAGCACCTAACAACAACTAAGATTAAATATATGTTTACTCTATAACCTAACAATTCCACTTCTAGGGTTATACCCAACAGAAATGCATATACTTTTTTTTTTTTTACCAAATGAAATGTACTTGAATGTTCATAGTAGCAATATTTGTAATAGCCAAAACCTAGAAAGTCTGGAAATAAATGGTTGCTAACAGTAGGATGAATAAATAAATTATAGTATATTCACACATTGGAATATTATACACAGTAAGAATGAACAGTCTAAAACCACACACAGAATTATAAGTAAAATTTACACATAGTGAGCAAAAGAAGCCAAACACATACTGTATGATTCCATTTATAAAATACAAAAACAGACAGACTAACCTGTGCTGTCAGAAGTCAGGATCATGGTTATGGGTAGTGACAAATTGTCAAAACAGGGGCTTCTGGGTTGCAGACACTGTTTCTTTAGCTGAGTGCTACTTGATGAATGTGTTCATTTTGTGAAAATTGATATAGCATATTATATACTTGTAACATGTACTTTCCTGTGTGTGCGTCTATTCACTTATTTACCATAATTACCATTACCATAAATATACCATATTCACAACTATAGTTTAGAACCCAAAATTTTGACAGAGCTGTCTCTGTTCTGTTTACATGTATCTCATAACACTAGCTGATCTATTCAAAGTACAATAATTTTTTATTAAAAAATATTTTTTCCTTTTTCTGTTTCTTTTTTCAGGGCCCTCCTGGTCCAAAAGGTGATAAGGTAAGAATTATGAGAGAAACAAATTGCATTAGTGGAAATTCATATTGGCATGACCTATACCATGTTACACTGTGATCTTTTAAAAATGAGCATCACATATAGACTTTGTGCTAAAGCTGATCATCTCATCTTCCTATTCTACAGGGAGAACAAGGTGACCAGGGACCTCGGGTAAGTTGTCCTCTTCCTACCCTGGGGAGAAAATTGTTTTCAGCTCCAAACTCATTGATTGAAGGTACCTGGTTTCATAACTGCTTTTGTGTTGCATAGATTAGTAATGGCTGGCAAAAATACCACACCACTTGTAAGTGATAAAGATTCAATAATAACTAATGTGTATATCCTGTTGCATTACTTAACTTGATGCCTATAAATGGAACATGCTACAATAATTAGCCCTATTGCTTAAGGAGCCAGAATCACTTCTGAAAGTCAACAACAGCCACCTTTCCTATGGCTCTTGGGTCCTTCAGAGATGTATGCATTCTTTTGCAATATAGAGGCCACATGGATTTCTATGGAATTTGGCCTTTTTCTGCAGTTAAACTTCATGTGCTATTGCATAAATATGTTTTCTTATAGATGATGAAATTATTCATGTATTTTATATTTCTTCATCATAAGTTTGAATAATACTTACTTGAATTTCTGATTTTTTATAGATCTTTAGCAGATAAAGGGTATAATACACTGTAGCTTTCCAAGGAGGAGGGTTGTTCGTTTATTCTTCTCAAATGTGGCCCTTTTAACCATTATAACACAATGGTGAATGCTTTGTTGTTACCTTGGTAGTGCCAAGTCCTCTGTTTCACATCTGTGCCTTATTACCCAAATGTTCAGACATACTGTTCCAATGATGTAGTGGCTCCGTTCAGACATACCTCTCAATTTTCTCATGTCACTATGCACCAAAGCAAGTATTCGGTTAAAGAAAGCCTTTTTTTTTCTTTTCACAGTAGAAAAGCACATTTAAAACTTTCAGGTTGAAAACAAATTATGTAGATCTTTCTATAAAATGCACTGTGCTTAGTTAATTATTGAGTTCATTTATACTGCAGTAGAGATTTTATTGCAAAAGGTGCAGCTGATGCAAATTTGAAAGGTTCGTAGTCTCGTTATCTCTTTGTGTTTCCCAAACTAGATAAAATTTACGCCGTGATTTACTTTCCCTTCTATTCCTCAGCTATTTATTAACATAGAAATAATGATTATGCCTCAGAGCGCTTCATTTTGCATGGCAGTTATTCTAGCTAATGGCTAGCTTCTAGCTAAGAGCTCATCTTAATGGTCAAGGGGATTAAACATGCAGTCTGCTGTCATGGGTGTGAATGGAATGAAACTCTCATAACCTTAAATGATTAGAATATAGCCACTTGCTGGGTGTGTGGTGTTTATTTCACATGGCACGTCTCCATGTATTGAGTATGGTTGCTGTCTACACACAATATCAAAATCACTCAACTTGCCCTTTCCAGGTAAGAGGGAAACAGTTTCCATTCTGAGAAATCTCCTTTTGGCAAAGGCAGCTAAGGGGTGCTTCACAGCTTAGCTGTCATCAGTATGCATGCAGTCCTCATTTTCAGAAAGGTGTGTTGGCTTTCATCATTCCAAAGAGTGATGATTGATTATAAAGCTAGGCCAATTTTTTCAGGATGAAACCTGAAACCATGAAATTCACCTGGTTTCATGTTGCATTACAGACTAAGACTTGGACTAGGTTCCTTAAAAGTTTGGCCAAAGTTCATGAACTACTTTGACAAACCCAGACTGCCTTTCATACACATTTCAGCCAGTTTGCACACCAACCGAGGCCAAGTCTCACACGATCCAGGGGCCACGTAGCATTTCAGGTGGAAAGTGGCAAAAATTGATCTCATTTTCTCTTGGATCTCGCCTTGTATTGAAGAAATTTGGATTGAATTCATAATGCAGGATGAATCTTCTTGGGTAAGAATCTTAAGTGTCCTAGGAAATATTGGATGCGATCCCTCTGAATTGGCTGTCTTTTCTAGGATTCCTAATTTAGAAACAAAGCAGGTCACATTCAGTGCTCTTAGACTTTTATAAACAATGCTTTGTAGTAAGATAGTATTAGGCATTTAGTAGAAAATTTATCATCTCAAGATAGTAAGATTTTTGTAATAGGAAGGGTAGTAATGAAGGTTTTATATTTCCAGAAGGATCACAAGTGTCCTAGAACTGGAAAAGTCTTCAATTTAATGAAAATCAATTTTATCCACATCCTCTGTTCAGGTACAGCATTCCAGCTGATGCTGGCTGGAAATTCTCTACTTTAAAATATAGATAGATGTTTGTGTTTGAGTATTCTTTCCATTTTCATCCTGTCATCATTGATTTTGAATTGCATTTTTTACCATTTGTTTTTAGTGATTTGTTTCCTCCCTTAATTAACTTAACACTACAACCCTTCAAACTTCGTCACCTCCGTTCTTTGTTAGATGACTTTCCTTTGTGGGACCTTTGCTGTTTGCTTGAATTTATCCTTCTTTCTTTGGCTCCTTAAGTGCCAGACAGGAATATGTTAAGCCCATAATATATAAAGCAGGAAAAACTTGAGGATAATACAGGGATTAAGAATGTGAAATTATTTTGAAACACTAAGACATATATTTCACAGTACACACTGAGTATCTACCATGTGCGAGATATTGTGCTTAATGCTGTAGAGATTACAGATCTATTCACTTCTCTATGTCTCTTCTACTTCCCTCTGTCTCTTCTACTTCCACTGAATTCAAGCTCTATTATCTCATGTTCTTGGTTTCTGCAGTAGTGTTCCAATCAATCTTCCTGCTTCCACTCTTGACCCTGGAGAATCCATTCTCTACACCACAGCCAGAGAGATCATTTTACATTGTAAATTAGATCATATTACTCTCCTGTTTAAGCCTTAGAATGAAATCCAAACTGCTTTCCTTGGCCTGCATGAACCTTCATGATCTGGCCCTTGCCCATCTCTATATCCTCCTCTCCCACTGTACATCCCCTCCGCCCATTATACACCAGCCACACTGGCCTCCATGCGTTCATCAAACATACTATGCTCACTCTCACCTCAGGACTTTCTTTTTCATTTGCCCTCTTCCAGTCTTCTTGTGATTAGGCTTTTCTTATTACTGAGATTCCTTCTCAAATGTCACCTACTCAGGGAGTACTTTCCTTACTATCCAATCTAAATCTGAAATTATCCTATTTTGTTCTATATTTGGTTGCTTATGGTTGGTAAAACATGCCCCACTTAGAACATATGCTCTATGAAAGCAAGGACCTGTCCGTCTTGTTCACACCACCATCACCTTGAACAGTAAGGACTCAATGAATATTTGTTGAATGTATAAATAAAATATTATTACATTATTTTTGCTCTCAAAAAAACCCAAAGCCCACTGCTCTTGAGTCGATTATGACTCATAGCAACCCTATAGGACAGAGTAGAACTACTCCATAGGGTTTCCATGGTTGTAAATCTTTACGGAAGCAAACTGCCGCATCTTTCTCCCTCAGAGTGGCTGGCGGGTTCGAACCACTGACCTTTTGGTTAGCAGCCGAGCACTTAACCAGGGCTCCTTATTGCTCTCAGGGAGCTGATAATTTCATGGGTGCATGAATAAGAACATTATATGGTTATATATTGTATTTCTTAAAAAGCTGTATCAAGAGGTGTTAGAAGAGTGAACATTCTTTCATTTTAAATATTTTTTGTGGAAGAGGAGATGCTTGAACTAGGACTTGATAAATGGGTGAACTTTGGAAAATAAGGTGAAGAGAGAGACATTTCAAGAAGAAATAGCATGAGATTATACAGATAGGAAATGGTGGAATTCGATGTTGGAACAATAATATTCCATTTGCCACAAAAATAGGTTAAATATAGAAAAATTGTATTAAATGAAGCTGAAAATTTTTAATTGAAGTTATATTGTGGAACATTTGAATGTCTAGTGTGGTAACAAATAGGGAGCCATTAGATATTTTTGAGTACCTCGTTTGATGTATATTACCACCTGACTAGTTGGTATCTATTCATTACAAAATGATCTTTATGAAAATCTGTTTGGTAGTAATGTTTATTATAGATTGGAATTGTGAGAGACTAAAAGCAAGGTACACTTAGAAACTATGTCAGTCATCCAGGAAAAGGGCATAAAGTTCCGAGCTATAAGGATAATGTCCATTCCTCAGTGGAGAGGTCAGCTGAGAAGATGGGCTGACTCAGCCTGGAACATCAGGGACACTCTGAGCAGAAAGCTGGGTGTCAGAGTGAGAAGTTCAGTAGTGGGATGGGGCCGAAGTAAGTGAGCCAAAGAAGAGATTTCAAAGCAGTCACTAAAACATTGAAGAAAGCTCTACATTCCCTTTGGGGACTAGGGCATGGGTTTATTTTTCTCACATAAGGAGAAATGTGGAGAAGGCAGTTTCTGGTATTATTTGCATAATTCAATTTTGTTAGCATGTCTGTGAATGTGTACCTTCATGCCTGCAAAAAGGCTGATGCAAGTCCAGCCATTACATCTATATCAGCAGAAAGGATAAAGGGAGAATTAAACAAAATCTTCCCCAGGAATTTCACAGCAAACTTCTGCTCACCTTTCGTTGGCCAGACTATGTCACATAGACATCCCAGAGATGGAAAGGAACCAAGGAGAATGGCTTTACAAAGAAATGTTGGGTCATCTCACCAACAGGGTTTGCCACAAGTGCCAAGCAAACACCTGGGCAGACAAAGAGGGAAAAGCAGGGATGACATTAGTCAGAAAGAGACTGAGATAGAGATAGAGAAGTCTTGAAGCAGAGGGCGGGAGATGGATTTGATCTGTATTGGATTTACCTCTAGACCCCATAGCTATAGATGGAGTTATGGCCAGTGTGATCTCTAAAGTTGTGTGTCAACTTGGCTGGGCCATGATTCTCAGTGGTTTAGCAGTTACAATGTAGTTTGGCACTCATATGATGATGTATCACCTGCATGATGAGATTTGGTACAATGTGATCACCTCCACGATGCGATCTGCTGTGAGTAATCAGTCAGTTCAAAGGGAGTTTCCTTGTGGGTTTGGCCTGCATCCAGTGTAGGTGGACTTTCTGGCAAGGCTCAAGAGTGTTTGCTCACTCTGGATCCTGCAGCTGGCTGCTGTTTGTCTGACTTCTGGCTCTTGGGACTTGAGCTAGCAGCTTACCTGTGGTCTTGCCTGCCGATCTTAGAATTTGTCGGTGTTCAGTCTTTGCAGCCTGTGAACAAGAGCCCTGCTGTCTGACCTGCCGATCTTGGGTTCATCAGCCCCTGTGGCTGTGTGAATCAGGAGAAGCCTCTCTCCTGACCCACGGACTTGGGACATTCCAGCCTCTACAACCACGTGACCATTTCCTTGATATAAATCTCTCTATATATATGTTTATATGCTTTACTGGTTTTGCTTCTCTAGAGAACCCAGCCTAAGACAGCCAGGTTAAGTTAAAAAATGCAGTCAGAGAATAAAATGGAAAGACACTAAAGTGAAAATTCAGCAGTGCTTGGAGCTAATTGGATGTAGGGGCTGAAGTTGAAAAGGAAGATAAAGATCGGGCTGAAGTTTCTGGCTTGGTGCTTTATAAAACTGGTCAGAAGAACGTTGAGAGGATAAATGATAAGTTTAATTTTAGTTATGTTGAATTTATGGTCTTGGTGAGACACAATGCATTGGAATAGTTTAGCAAACAGTTGGAATCACATGGCTAGAATCCTGAGGCAGCGTCAAATCTGGAGGTAACCCTTGCATAGCTGAACAGTCACAACATGCGAGTTGAAACTACAGGAGAAGAGCGGATGATGAGTGAAAGAGTGAGGAGAGAACTAGCCTAGGATAGATCCTTTAGAAATAGCCACCTTTAGGGAAATGAGAGAGAGAAAGCATGTAAAGGTAGAACCAGGACATGGAAATGTTAGAAAGTCAGAGGAAGAGCTACCTTAAAATGATTAAGGGTGGCCAACGAATGTTTTTACTAAAAAGACAGCCACAGGGATCAGGTCTATAAAAAGCTTTTAGATTTGGTGTTTGGGAGTCTGCGGATATTAAGAGTAGATTTTGTTAAAGTAGTAGGAGAAGAAGTTAGATTGCAAGAGGTTAAAGAATAAATGGTAGGAAAGTTGACTATCTTTGAATCCTGTTGATGGCATATGATTTAATGCAGAAGAAAGTGGTTTTTTTGGCATTCACTTTCTGTCAGTATACATTGAGCCACTTTCCGGCCTACAGTTTTATGCATAATATAACATCCATAAATATCATTTAGTTTTATTCTAGGAGGCATTGAGTTTTAAACTTCCACAGATGAATACATCCTGACATTAGAATTTCACTTCCCTCCTTGATTCTCCAGAAGATGTCATTACAGATGTCATTACAGATTCTTTTTTTGCAGTCAAACATTACACTACAGCAGTTAGGCCTCTGGTCTGTATAGTCAGGATGGTGCTTTATATCTGTCAGTCACCATGCCCATGTTTGATTTTCTTCATTTCATCCTGTAGCTTTGTATTTATTGGAGCCCTGGTGGCACAACTGTTTGCCTGCTAACCAAAAGGTTGTCACCCAGAGGCCCCATGAGAGAAAGACCTGGCAATCTGCTCCTGTAAAGATTACAGTGTAGAAAATCCCATAAGGCAGTTCTACTCTGTCACATGGGGTCAGTATGAGTCCAAATCGACCTCACTGCACCTAACAACAACAACCGCAATAAGCTTTGTGTTACAAAGTTTTGAGGCTATGACTTTACCATGTATTCAGGCGGAGACTGGATAACCTGTTGTAGGATGATTCCTAGACTGAATGAAACTTGGGCTAGGACGTAACACCTCACATAATAGTGTTGTTGTTGTTGTCAGTTGCTGTCGAGTCATCTCCAGCTCATGGTGACCTTATGTGTAAGAGAACGAAACACTGCCTGGTCCTATACCATCTTCATTGTTGTTGGTGTGTTTGAGTCCATTGTTGTGGCTGGTGTGTCAGTCCATCTCACTGAAGGTTTCCTTTGTTTTCTCTGACCACATCATAATAATTGCTGATTGCTTAGAGTCGTACAGCTTGCTGAATGCCTTTCTAAATAAGCAGCACACATCATCTCTAAACCTTACTAGTTCAGCAAGATAGGTTATCAGAGAGGAAAAGTAAGAAAAAAGGGTATGATAGAGTGAAATGATTGTCCACATGGGCTGGAGTCAGGCTGGACAGGGATCAAATTCTATCTCTAGCACTATCCGATAAAGATACGATAATGTATAAATCACTCATATAAGAACCCAGGGTACAACCACTATGGAAAACAGTATGGCACTTCCTCAAAATGCTAGAAATAGAAATACCTTATGGTCGAGCAATCCCACTCCTAGGTGTATATCCTGGAGATATAAGAGCAGTGACACGAATAGACATATGCACACCTATGTTCATTGCAGCATCACTCACAACAGCAAAAAGATGGAAACAACCTAAATCCCTATCAACAGATGAATAGACAAATTGTGGTACACATCTACAATGGGAAACAACGCAACTGTAAAGAATAATGAGGAGTCCGTGAAACATAACACGGGTGAATCTGGAGGACATTATGATGAGTGAAATAAGTCAACCACAAAAAGACAAATATTGTATAGTACCACTATTATAGAAAGTCAAGAATAGATGGACACACAGAAAGCAAAGTTCTTTAATGGTTATCAGGGACTGGAGTGAGAGGGAGAAGGATCACTTTCTAGGTGGTAGATACTTGTTACTTTTGATGATGGAAAGGCAATCCCAAATATGGGTAAAGTCAGCAAAACTTGAGCAAAGTAAATAAAGGCACTAAGAAATACACAAGAAAAAGGGACAATCTTGGTTACTGTTATAACATATGACATATACAACCAAAAAATATGTATGTGGTTACATAGGTAGATATGAGTGCATATGTCTAAGAAGGCATTTGCAAGTAAATGCACATTCATGTATAGATGTATCTGTAGCTGTATGTATATACACATTTGTGTGTGCTGCATATATATCCATATATGTAACAAATCACATAGGGGAAACAGTTACAGAGGCTTCCTAGACATATCCAGACAGCTCGTGGGATTATAGTTTACTGGGTTAAAAGCTTGGGACCTTAGTCTTGGGGGCAACTTAGTCAACTGGCATAACATAATTCACAAAGATAGTGTTCTACATCCTAGTTTCATAACATCTGAGGTCTTAAAAGCTTGTGAGCAGCCATCTAAGATACAACTACTGGTCTCTACTCATATGGAGCAAAAGAGTGAAGGAAATCAAAGGCTCAAAGAAGAAACTAGTCCTTGGGACTAATAGCCTACACAAATCACACCTCTTCTAACCTAAGACCAGAAGAACTAGATGGTCCCTGGCTACCACTACAAACTCTTTTGACCAGGGACACAATAGAAGATCCCGGATAGAGTGGGAGAAGAAAGTAGAACAAAACTCAAATTCCTAAAAACGTCCAGGCCTACTACATGAATAGAGACTAGAGGAACCTCCAAGACTATTGCCCTAAGATACCCTTTGAACTTGAAATTGAAGCTATTTCTGCAGTCACTTTTCAGCCAAATAATAGATTGGCTTGTAAAATAAACAGTATCACCAGTGAGTAATGTGGTCTCTTAAACAATTAACTATATGCGACCAAACAGTCAACATTTACTCAGAAGCAAAGATGAGAAGGCAAGGAGGGGAAGGGAAGCTAGATCAATGGAAACAGAACAAACAGAATGGAAATAATGAGAATACTGACACATTGTAAAACTTGTAACCAATGGCATGGAACAATTTGTATAAAAATTGTTAAAGGGGAACCTAATTTGCACGTAAACTTTCACCTAAACACAATAAAATATTATTTAAAAAAAAAAGAACTCAGTAAACCATAGCTGTATTATTCTTACCATATTTCAAATGAATCTGGGGTTGAGTAACTTGCCCAAGTTCACACAATTCCTGAGTGGTGGAGATGGTACTCAAGTCCCAGTTTCTCAGTCTCTCGTTAGTGCCATTTCTACTGAAGCAGAGTGCCTTCCTGTCAAGAAGGTAGTTGTTATAAAGTCATCAACATCAACGTGAAATTATAAGGGTTACATAAATACCTATGAGTAAAATAATAACAGAAATGATGATAAATACATTTATTGAGTACTTAAGATATGCCAGCCATTCTACAAAGACGCACCATATTTCAACAACCCTATGGAATTATTGGAGCCCTGATGGCTTAGTGGTTAAGAGCTACAGCTGCTAACCAAAGTTGGCAGTTTGAATCCACCACTGCTCCCTGGAAACCCTATTGGCTGTTCTACTCTGTCCTATAGGGTGGCTATGACTCAATCGACTCAAAGTCAATGTGTTTTTTTTATTTTTATTTTTAATGGAATAATTACTACTATTATCCCCATTTAATGGATTAGAAAAGTAAGACTTAGGAAGCTAAAATATTTTGTCTAAGATCACAGAGCCAGTCAGTGGACGAGCCAGGATTTGAAGCTAGGTACTCATAACTTACAGATTTGTTTCCATATATTCTCTCATTTATCCTAACAAGTAATTCTGTGAGTTAGTAGCACAAGCAATATAATCTGTTTTGTGTGTGTGTGTGTGTGTGAAAATTGAGCTCAAGCAAGTTAAGAGGCTTACCCAAGTTCTTTCATACACAGCTAACAAAAGACTCAAACCCAGATCGCAAGTTCTGCTCTCTTTTCCACCTGCTAAGCTGGCTCCTCGTGGCTAATAACTAGTTGCCATCAAATCGATTCCAACTCAAGGCAACCCCACGTGTGCAGAGTAGAACTATAGTCCGTAGTGTTTTCAAGGCTATGAACTTTTGGAAGTAGATTGCCAGGCTTTTCTTCTGAGGTGCCTCTGGGTGGGTTTGAACTGCTGGCCTTTTGGTTAGTAGTTAAGCAATTAACTGTTTGCACCACCAGAAGCCCCCCACACGGCAGGCCCGTGTATTAGTTTCCTAGGGCTGCTATTACAAAATATCACAAACTAGGTGCTTTATAAGAACAGAGATTTCTTGTCTCACAGTTCTGGAGGCCAGAAGTCCAAATCAGTGTGTCAGACAGGCCATGCTGCCTCTGAAATCTCTAGGGAAGATTCTTCTTGTTTCTCCCAGCTCTGGGAGCCCCCAGCAATCCTTGGCTTGCAGATGCTTCTTCACATGGCTGTCTTTCCTTTGTCTCTCTGGGTCTCTTCTGTTTTATAAGGACACTAGCCCGATTGTATTCAGACCCACCCTACTTCAGGGTGAACTCATGTTAACAAGACTCATGTTCACAAGTACCAGGGGTTAGGACTTCAGCATATCCTCTTGGGGGACACAATTCAATCCATAACAGCCCATTTTCAACTTTAAGATTCCGTGCCTCTGTAAATAAGATTCAAGGAGCTGGGACCACAGACACAAATACTATTTTCTTTGCAATCTGGATAGACTTAGTATTTACAACCCATGCATCATCAAGCCTCCAAAAATCAAACGAATGAGTGAATGAGTACCACATAGTAACACCCTAGAACCTCTCTATATGGAGCATAGGGAATCTGGGTAATCTTTACCCCCATCCAAGGGACATGAGGTTGATGGCTCAGATCCCAGTTACCTTGTTATAATATAGTTTTACTTCTCAGCTCAATGGCTCCAATATGAAATTAGTAGAATATCAAGATTCTAGTATATTTGCTATTAGTGGTGTTTTTTTTTAGGATAATCAGATGAATAAAGTCTGTTTTCTGTTGTTCATAGTACTGTCTTTACATGTTCTACAAGGTATTTTGTTATTTCTGCTTCCGTTCTGAGTCTGTCATTGCAAAAGATTGAATTACATTTCTTGATCAGTAGCAGAACTCGAGTCCCAGCTGCAGAAGTCTGGAGACTTTTAAGGTGTTTCTTATTGTCATCTGCACCCACTAGCACCACCACTATCATCCTTCATTTTTAAAGTGGACTTTTAGTGTGCCTGGCTCATAAGGGCCTCTGCCCTCATCATGAACTGCAGCTCTGGGAATCCCAGTGGAACCCAGGGCTTTGACGTTAATGGCTCATACCTCTTTTCTCTGTATTAGTGACTTAAAAACATAGCTTAAAAATAAGCAAAGCTATTATAATGTTTAATAGTATTTTTAAATTAGAGTACTATATTCTGAAATTGTGGCAATTTATCAATCAAATTTAAGCAATACGATGAACAAACATCATGAATTTATCTCTTGACTACATATCCTTCTTCTAATTAGTTGCCTGCCTTCACCTTGCCCAGTAACATAGAACCCTGATAACTAAGAGATTTGGTGGGTATTGGTCTCAACATCATCACCTGACAGCTGGTTTTAAATGAGTCCTGGGCTCTCACAGTTTCAATGAGCCACCAAGGAGCTCTGTGTAACTATTTTTCGTAGAATTCTTTTCCCCTCACAGTGTGTTAAAGTAAAATTTCATAACAGCTGGGACTACACAAAACTGATAGCATCTTAAAACATCTTCAGCAGGATAAATTAAGTTCCAGAAAAGGAAAGCATTTAGAAGTTTATTTTATTATCTTAACCTGTATTGACTTGAATGATTAAACAGATTCTTTGGCTCTGCTAAAACTTCTAGGACTGGATATTAATTTGATGTCCTTATTTACTTAACCCTTGCCTTTCTCTTTAGCCTTAGTGAATACACTCCTCGTTTGGTACTGGATGTAGTGCCTATGAGAGGGGAATTGATATAACACAATGGAAAGAAATAAATTCTGAGAAAATTATTTTAATGCTTTCTAGATTGAGCAGAAGTTGGCATGGAAACAGCAAGCTCGTTAAGATTTGCAGACATCCTTATTATATTTTATAATCAGAGTTCCCTTTTGAGTGTTCTCTGCCATACTTCAAACCACTAACAGTTGCTGTGTTGAATTGAACTCAGGAACATTTGTAAATTTGGCCTAATGTAGGTCAGTTTAAAAAATAAATTATTTTTGCAAACAGTTGTTGGTGTATAGACAGTTTTTCCCTTGGAATTCAGTGTTGTAGGTTACACCTCACAGTTATTGGTTGAATGGCTGGGCTCATCAGATAAGATAAAGAGCAAGAGGTGTATTAGGAAAGGTTGACAAATAATGACTCTACCTACTTTATATCACTTTAAATGATGTACATTTTTCTCTAATGTAAGAGGTTACAGAAATAAATATCCCTATTGAATGCATATAGTAATACAGTTGTGTAACTTTTATACGAAATATTTAGAAGAGGAAACATTTTGCATAACTCATATTAAAAAATTAATAATAACAATAACACAACAGCAAAAAGCCTGAGATTTGAGCTGTTCATTAGAAATTCTATGAATGACCATAAATACATTAAAATAAAACTGAACTCCAATCCTAAGGACGTTCTCTGACAGGGAATTCGGAGAATGATGCTAACGGGTTTGAATAATCATTGGATTTCCTTTTAGTCTTTTGAATGCAGTGACCTTCATATTTAAATACTTACCTCATTTTATGGAGAAAAGGGACAAATTCATTTGTCCACACTTTTGTAATCATTGCTTAAATTGCCTGTAACATTCTTCTTTTCACTTTCTTACATGGTTTATATTTCTGGACATGTACCTTACCAACTTTTCAGACTAATGTGCACCATTTCACATATTTCTTGAAATTTTGTGTATATATATATGTGTGTGTGTGTTTAATTTAATATGCTATTTATATTTCTTTTGGTTGAATTTTTACAAGTGCTATTTTCTATAAAATATTGAGTAAACAATTTTAAAGAATTTCTTGATGAGCAATACATTAATAATCCTGTCACAAACGTGAAACTATACAGAAGATTTTATTCTCTTGTGTCATATTTAGTCACTTGCATTCAAACATAAGATTATTACATTTATTCAATCAAATAGTATAGAGCTGTGATGTGCACTAGTGTCTGCAAGTACAGCATGTAATAAAATGTGGAGGGAAAGGTAGATTTGGGGTTGTTGGCTTTCAATATTATAGAAGAAAAAGGAAGTAATCCTTTAAGTAAACATATTAAAACCTGTGTTTTAAATAGATAAAAAAAAAATCCAACTTATACTGCAATTGGTGGTATCTGTGACTAATGAGCATATTGCAGATAGGAAATAAAGCCATTTACAAGAAGGTACACTAACAAAATCCAACATGATTATCACCATTCTTTTCCCATCACTCCCAAATGCAGAATTATAGTTGGAGAAGTAAAGGGCTATGTTTTTTATTCTTCCCTTCAGAATGGGTAGAATAACGGCTTCTGCACTGACAGATTGTGTTCAGGGAGAGCAGTTCCTGTAGGTCTGAATGAGATGGGTCTCTGGAAAGTCATTTAACGCTGGACAGCAGCATCCTTTCATAAGTATCCGTGCACTAATGTGTCCAGCAGCTCCTTGTAGCAGACACAGCCTGTAAATCACAAGTGGCAAACAGAACTGGCTTTGTAGGGAAAGGATGTCAGTTGCAAGGTCCAACTTCAAATGCAGTTCTGCATTGCCTTTGGAGGAAGTCAGGAAGCTTTGATTTTCATCTCAGAAGTCAGTTATAATTATGTTCGAAAAATGTTGATACTCAGAGGAACCCTTAATGACTGATGATTTTTTTTTTTAACAGCACAAATGAACCTTTGAATAGTTTAACATCCACATGCACACATACAACAACAACAATAATATTGTAAAGCTGTTGCTCCCATAGTTCCTCATACCAAGGAAACTCTAGGCATTCTTATCTTGTGGATTTAGCATAAATCTATTGCTGAAGTAGTGATGGAAAAGGTGGTATGAAAAACCTCCAGGTCAGCATTCAGAACATCAACAAACTAGTAAAATAGAGCATTATTTCCAGGTCAGGTACTAGAGTGAGCTACAGGCCTGGAAGAATTCACTAGAATTAAGATAGGTAGATGATGGCAGGTAAGCAAGCAAGAGGAGAGAGAAATTGACATGACCGAGTGGATACACTGGCTTCAAGCCTGTGTGATCCCATGTGAAATAGCAGGAACTGACTGTAACCCTAGGAAGTGCAAGGGAACAACAGGTGGCAGTTCCTGTCTCATTCACCATGTCTTCAAAAGAATATGTTAAGTCCAAAAATTGAGTTTATTGGCAGGTGAGAAAAAAGTCTAAGGGAAACACTGTCAGATTTTTAATTAAGGATACATTCAGTTGTCTTACTTTTTTTTTTTTTTTTAATTCCCAGGGCCTTTCATCAGGCTTGTTATTTTTAGAAGCTGAGTTAATCGATTTATCTAGACTATTAAGTTGGTGACCTGTCCTTCAAATATCTTGCCAAAATCCTGACCTCATCATCACTTAGAGAAGGTCACCACTTGGTGAGAGTTCCAGGATTTCTTAAGGGAAGTGCTTCCACTGATGAAGTAGCAAGTATGGAACGAGGATGTGAAAGAGGGAGCTGTGTCCAAACGCAGGACAGGCCGGAGAATACTCTAAAACATGCCTTAGTTCTGAGTCTATGCCGTGTTATTTCAATTGTCTTTTTCAAGGGTTACAAGTTGCTTCTCATATTAAGGATTGTTAAGGAGTCCGTGGGTAGTAAAAATGGTTAACACACTCAACTGCTATCCAAAAGAAGGTTGGAGATTTGAATCTACCCAGAGACATCTTGGAAGAAAGAAAGGCCTGGTGATCTACTTCCGAAAAATCAGCTATTGAAACCCTATAGAGCACAGTTCTACTCTAACACACATGGGGTTGCCAATGAGTAGGAATCAACTCGATGGCAACTGGTAGCCAGCATTAATCGATAATACATAGAATAGCCTGACCATGATGATATGGAGCCAAGCCCAATAAAGAATTATCAAGCACTTGCCTTTTTCACAACTAATTGCTTGAAATAATATATATATATATATATATATATATATATATGTATGTATATCATTCTGTGTGGGTGTGTACATATATCAATTGTCACTAATAGGAATTATTTTATTTTACATATACATATGTGTGTGGGTGAATATTTACTCTTAATTGCACTTCCCTATAGTATCTCTTCACAGGAGAAAGACGTTGTAGTCTGCTTCCATAAAGATTTACAGCATTGGAAACCTTATGGGGCAGTTTTACTCTGTCCAGTAAGGTTACTGTGGGTTGGAATCAACTTGACAGCAGCAGGTTTGGTTTTAACGGGTTATAGTATCTTTATGAAACAGAGTTCTCCATAAGTACAGATTTTTATTCACATAAACAAGATAAAAGCACATATAAATGTGAACCTACTCATATTTATACTCTCATTTCTATTAAAAAAATAGTCAAATCTTCAAGACATCTGGAAAGTTCTGGATAAAATGGATATATCTTAATTTTTTTAAAAAGCATCTTTCTATTCAATGTGGTGTTTCAGGATGTATTAGAGAGAACCTAAATTAATTATTTTACACTTAATTTTTCTTCTTGCATATCCTAGCATGCAAGAAAAACCATTTTTAATATTCCTCTGCAAAGTCGTTGTTGTTGTTAAGTGCCATCAAGTCAGTTGTGACTCATAGCAACCCTATATACAACAGAACAAAACATTGCCCAGTCCTGCGCCATGGTCACAACCGTTGCTATGCTTGAGCCCATCCTTGCAGTTACTGTGTCAATCCATCTCGTTGAGGGTCTTCCTCCTTTTTGCTGACCCTCTATCAAGCCATGATGTCTTTCTCCAGGGACTGGTCCCACCTGATAACATGTCCTAAATATGTGAGACAAAGTCTCACCATCCTTGCTTCTAAAGAGCATTCTGGGTGTACTTCTTCCAAGGCAGATTTGTTCATTCTTCTGGAAGTCCGTGGTGTATTCAGTATTCTTCACCAACACCACAATTCAAATGCATCAGTTCTTCTTCTTTGGTCTTCCGTGTTCATCGTCCAGCTTTCGCATGCATATGAGGTGATTGAAAATACCATGGCTTGGGCGAGGTGTACCTTAGTCCTTGTCTTATCTATTTAGTGCTGCTATAATATATATACCACAGTGGATGGCTTTAACAAATAGAAGCCTATTCTCTCACAGTGCAGGAGGCTAGAAGTCCAAATTCAAGGCACCAGCTCCAGGGGAAGGCTTTCCCTTTCTGTCAGCTCCTGGGGGAGATCCTTGTCATCAGTCTTTCCCTGGTCTAGGAGCTTCTCAGCACAGGGACCCTGGGTCCAAATATGCGCTCTGCTCCTGACTCTTCCTTCTTGATAGTAGGAGGTCCCCCTCTTCTCTGCTCAGTTCTCTTTTATATCTCAAAAGAGATTGACTGAAGATACAACCTAATCCTGTAGATTGAGTCCTGCCTCATTAACGTAACTGCCTCTAATCCCGCTTCATTAACATCATTAAAAAAAAAAAAAAAAGAAAAACCTGTTGCCATTGAGTCGATTCCAGTTCATAGCAACCCTATAGGACAGAGTGGAACTGCCCCGTACGGTTTCCAAGGAGTGCCCCATGGATTCAAACTGCTGACTTTTTGGTTAGCAGCCATAGATAGCTCTTAACTACTACACCACCAGGATTTCTATTAACATCATACAGGTTAGGATTTACAACACATAAGATAATCACATCAGATCACAAAATGGTGGAGAGCCACATAATACTGATAATCATGGCCTAGCGAGGTTGACACATACTTTTGGGTGACACAGTTCAATCCATGACAGTAGTAAAGGTGACATCTTGCTTTTTAACACTTTTAAGAGGTCTTTTGTAGCAGATTTGCCCAATTGCTGATGTCAGATGTATTCTGGGTGAAAGCAGAGAATACTGGAAAGATGTTTACCTGTGTTTTATTGACTATGCAAAGGTATTGAATTGTGTGGATTATAACAAATTATGGATAACATTGCAAAGCATAGAAATTCCAGAACACTTAATTGTGCTCATGCAGAACCGATAGATAGACCAAGAGGCAGTCATTCGAACAGAACAAGGGGATACTGTGTGGTTTAGAATCAGAAAAAGTGTGTGTCAGGCTTGTATCCTTTCACCATACTTACTCTATCTGTATGATGTGCAAACAATCCGAGAAGCTGGACTAGATGAAAAAGAATGCAGCATCAGGATTGGAGGAAGACTCATTAACAACCTGCGATATGCAGATGACACAGCCTTGCTTGCTGAAAGCAAAGAGGACTTGAAGCACTTACTGATGAAGATCAAAGACTACAGCCTTCAGTATGGATTACACCTTAACATAAAGAAAACAGAAATTCTCACAACTGGACCAGTAAGCAGCGTTGTGATAAATGGAGAAAATATTGGAGTTGTCAAAAATTTCATTTTACTTGCATCCACAATCAGTGCCCATGGAAGCAGCAGTTTGCAAAGTTAGATGGAGTGAACACAAGGACAGTTCTTGACTATTTCATCAAATATTAGTTCTGATTTCATAACAGAGTCCATTGACATTTTTTGCAATATTCTTTGAGGGACAAATATTTACCTTGACCTGAATGTCAGAGAAAAGTTTGAAGCCTAATTTGGGAGAAGTCCATACCTTTTTCATAGATATCTTATTTCTTTATGTTTCTTAGTGGTTGAGGAAGTCAGAAGTTTCTAGAATGGGAGCACCAGAATTTTCTTTTAGGGATATAAATCTTTTGATATAGAACGGGCTCTAACATACTCCTTGAATTTAACGTAAATTATCACAGCACCTTGTCATTTTTAGCCTTGATTCTTCCCTACTCTCAATTTATTTTTTCCTACCTAACTGTTCTTTGAGAAGGTAAACATTAGGAAGACTGTAAATCATTAATATTATTTTATCAGACTTTTTGAAAACAGAAAATATGCTGTCTTCATTAGCATGGCTAATTCCCTCATATGGCAGAAAGCTGCTAGCTACAATTTAACCATTTATATAAATTTTTTGACATTTCCTTGATATTATATCTTTGTTGTTTAAGGAATTTATAATCTATATGACAGTCACTATAATTTTGATGATAAAAACAATAATGACAAAAATTTTTACCTTTAAACAGTATGCTGTTCTTTCTCTGCCAAGTAGATAACTGTTGTTGTGTGCCATTGAATCGATTCCAACTTATAGTGACTTGGCGGGACAAAGTAGAACTGCCCAGTTGGGTTTCCCAAGCTGTAATCTTTATGGGAGCAGATCACCAGATCATTCTCCCGAGGAGCCACTGTATGGGTTCGAACTGCCAACCTTTCGGTTAGCAGCCAAGCATTTAACCATTGCACCACCAGGGCTCCCATGTTTAAATTAAGAACTATCCCCTACCCCCCACCTTCTACCCACCCACCCTACTCTACACCGCCATTTTCATTTTCTGGTATAGATAAGAATGCATTATTTTTATACTTAAGACAAATTGAAGTTTCTAAAGGATCTTCATAATTTGGAGACTCTAAAATACAACATTTTATTTTTGTTGCCTTTTTTTACTAGTGCAAAGTTACTTTTCTGTCTTACAACCTTTTGTTTAGCAGTCATTTACAATTATTCAATAATACAGCAAAAGGAAATGAATTTTGAGTAGTTACAGGAAGGAGGGAATATCTGGAGATCTATTAGCCACTTTGGGTTTGTTCAGAAAGTTAATGTAGAGATTTACAACTTCACCCTTCATGTTACACTTTTAGGCAGAAAAGTCAAACAAAGTCAAAATGGAGAAAGCTTACTATATCACCAGTACAATGTTGAATGTTAATACTGTAACTCTATCCTGGTCTGGGATATTACTTCCACTCTGGAGCTGTGTAGTTCTAATAAAATGTGTCAGAGAAGAATGCAAAATTTGAGTCATGGTATCTACCCAGAGTTTTATGTAGTAACTGTTATAATAACTCAAGATTTTTAGAATGTGTCAAGGGTAATGGCCTGTGCCAACAGAGTTGTAGTTTGAGAAACTGTCACAACTTATGTGGGGCTTCTTTTTAGGGTGGAAAGCAACACTTTGGTTGTAGCAAGGGAAAAGAATTCAATGTTTTTATTTTTTCTTATTACTGAAATGCGTGTTAACATTTCGTGCAAGCTTCCTTCTATATTTTTGGATTAATGATTCTCAAAGGGGCAGATTAGAGGAGACTGCAAACTGGTAGCCTGTGGACCAGATTCTGATAGTAGATAAATTTTATTTGGCTTTCCCAAATTAGTTGCTAGGATGTTAAAGCTGGTCAATTTCACATAAAATCTGATTTAAATTTTTTTTTGAAAAATTGGA
The DNA here is from genome assembly GCF_000243295.1 of Trichechus manatus latirostris. Classification (NCBI taxonomy): domain Eukaryota; kingdom Metazoa; phylum Chordata; class Mammalia; order Sirenia; family Trichechidae; genus Trichechus; species Trichechus manatus. The sequence goes on along the minus strand of NW_004444007.1, from coordinate 11,311,496 downwards.
ATATCTGGCACCGTTGGGTCCACATTCTTTTTTTATTTCCCTTGACTGAAGCTAAGTGGAGTCTATGTGCTTCAGGTAGGGTGTGCATTCTGTATCACACACAGTAACACCCAGCCCACTTCATTTATTTATATACATGTACAATCCCTGCTGGCACTGGAGTTTGCAGTGCATGGATTAGAGAATAATGTTGTTTTTCTTCTGATAGTATGATGACAAATTCCATCAAACTATGTACACAGGTCACAAAACAACTAGTAAGGAATCATTTATTTTCTAGGAAGAGGGCTATATTATTGCCTTTAATTTACCTACCACTTGTTTTAAAATTACATAGAATTCTTCTTACCCTTTCGATCAATCCATGACACTATGAAATTTGGTTCATTAGTATACCAAGTCTGTTCAACCGCTAAAATTAGGACTAATTCAAACTTGATAGTTTTACATCAGGATTCCAGTTTAAGTTTATGCTACCTTTTAAGATTCTTTGTTTAAAATATAAGTTGTAGAATAACAGAATCTTTAAAAGGTTGCCTCAATTCTATGTAGAATAGAATAGTGATTAAATAACATGCAAATTATGCTTAAAAGATGAATTGTAGTCTCTTAATAATATATGTTTAAAATTAGAAACAGCACAGACTTCAAAGACTAGCACTTGAGAGTCATTCCTGTAGGGAAAAGTGTGGTCTCGAATTTCAGAATTTCTTCTAGATTTTTCTTTTTTTAAGGTAGATAGATAAATAGATTTACTACTTAATCTGATCTAGTTTACATGGCTATGTAGGTTGAGTTGAAGTTCATAGTTATTTAGAATCATAGTATTAATTTAGCTGCATATGCTTTTTGTTGGACCCAAATAATTTCCTGTATAATACTGGTCATTATAGTTCAAGTAATATTCACGTTTTAAGGCATTATATATGTTTTCTGTGGTCTTATTGTTGCTGTTGTTCTGGTTGCATAGTTGGATAAATGGAAACAGCTCCGCTTAGAAACATTTCCTATAAAATTGTCCTGATGGGGACATGAATACAAAACAAGTTCATGAGTTGTTTGGAATTGCCCTTTACAGCTGTACTGCAAATCTTAAAAGAAAGAACTAATTTGGGTTAGTATTATTAACCCTTTTTCCCTCTGTGTCCTCTTTGATATAAAAATAGTTTAAAACCAGATTTCTCCAAGTGCAGCAAATTCAAAATTTGAGTGTTGTCCAAAGAGTTAAAAAAAAAAAAAAAAAAAAAAAAGAATGCTGTAAGGTAGATTATATTGCTTTTATGGAAAAAAATTTGTATGCATATAAAACAATTTTATTGTAGCGTTTTTAACTGTTGAAGAATAGAGGGATAAACATTGGCTTTTTATTAGAATTAGAAGGCCTTTGTCAAAGACCGAATGAATATCTTGATTGTCCTATTTTTAAGGGGGGGCGGTGAGGAGGAAGATAACGTAAGAGAAATCCACTTGCTGCTGACTCAGGTTTTCTCTTGTAACTGCAAAATAAACCATTTCCCATACAGCCACATTGCCCAAAAGCCCATATAGGGTGTCCTTAGCTCAGGATTCCTGGGTTTTACTCAAACACCTCCAGTAACAAGGAACTCACTCTCTTACAAAGCACACTACTCCATTTATAAACAGTTCTAAATATGATAGTTATTTAACCATTCATTCAACAAGTATTTATTGTTCCTTCTTTTGTAACAATGTCTGCTGTTCTCTACTTTCTCAATGTTTAGTTTTAGCCCTGCCTTATGGACTGATTCCTCAACCACATGACAGCCCTTCAGTGATTTTATAGAAACACCAAAATTCAAGGTTAGAATGAGCCCTCAAGGCCCTTCTGCTCCAAATTCTCATCAGCTATATCCCCCAACAAGTGATGCCCAGCATAAGCCTGAATATACCTTGCGGTGGTGATAGTTATGCATGGCACTCAGTTCAAAGCCTGTTTAAAACAGCTCTCATAGCCCATTTCATCTTCTCTTGCCCCAGGCCCAGCTCCTTCATCCATTCATCATTCGACAATTTTGTGTTCTCTTACCATTCTGGTTGTTCTCTGTATGTGCCTATACATGCCTGTATCCTCCTTGAAGTATAATACCCAGTAAAGTGGGATATAGCTTACCTGCCTATGTTTCTGTTTATGTTACTAGAGTCTAGAATTAGATTAGTTTTGAACAACACTGCCAGCCATATCACAAACTGATGCGTAAGCTTATTATCAGTTTAAATTCTAAAGTTTTTTCCCACAGTTTTCTTACCCTTTGCTCTTGAATAATATATGGCTTGTTTTTTGGATCAACACATTGTTTCTTATTTCTATTCCTAGGGTGTTAGTATACTCTCATCATTCTATCCTGTTGAGGTCTTCTCTGGATTCTGAGTCTGCCATCCAACAAATATTATTTCTTTTCTTCTCTCTCATTTTCTGGATATTTGAGATATAGATATAGAAGCATATATAGAGAGAAATCATTCTAAGAGCTAAGTTTGAAACCCATCTCCAAAAAAAAAAAAAATTAATCCAGTTGCTGATGAGTTGATTCCGACTCATGGTGACTCCATGTATTTCAGAGTAGAACTACACTCCATAGAATTTCCAATGACTGTGCTCTTTCAGAAGTATATTTCCAGGCCTTTCTACCGAAGCGCCTATGGGTGAGTTAGAACTGCCAACCTTTTGGTTAGTAGCCAAGCGCTTAATCATTTGTGCCACACAGGGACTCTTAAAGTTTAAGAAGACTAGTCTAAATTATTGATACAAATGTTGCATGGATCAGAACTGAGGACATGAACTGTGTGACCAGTTAAGCACTATTGTCTGGGTTGATTGCCCAATCAGTTAGAAATCCACCTATTTTTATCCATTTTTAGTTTAAGTTTCTCAATATCTAGGGATAATACAAGAAATCTTGGCATACCTCTTGCTGTAATCAGTTACATATGTACATCTACTTACTAAAAAAACTTTTTTTTTTTTTT
>NW_004444007.1:11298042-11306328 GCF_000243295.1 Trichechus manatus latirostris | reverse complement strand
CCTTCTATGACATCATCCATTTCTGAAATCTTATTGTTTAACTTTTGGATTTCTAATTGTTGTTTTTGTATAATTTCTAGTTGTGAATTTATTATCTAGGGATAATACAAGAAATCTTGGCATACCTCTTGCTGTAATCAGTTACATATGTACATCTACTTACTAAAAAAACTTTTTAAAAAGAAAATAAAGATAGTTATTTTAAACTGTACTTCTTTGTCAATTTTTCACAGACTATTCTTTTAATAATCCATTCTAGTCTTGACTTATGTCAATACTGGTTATTCCAATCTGTCTGTATTTCACGGCATCTGTCTTCTTCTTTGATTTTTTTCATCTATTCTCTCACTTTCCACAGTTCCTGATAATTTGTTGGCAAATGCTTGAAAGTCATTTTCAGGCTAAGACATTTATAATCTCTTCACTTTTCTTGGGCTTTAGTTTAATACTACCAATATTTGTGGCAATTTTTAATTCAAATTATCTATCTGTTTATATATTTTCTGTTTGGCAGTGAAGCTAAATTAGAATTAGTTGCTATTGCTTTCTTCTATCAACTATTAACATTTTACTTTCAGTTGACTAAAAAACAATAGGCCTATTCTTTCATTATCCTTCTCTTCGTCATTCTCTCCAAATTTCTCAACAGAAAATGCTCTCCTTGTTGCCCTTGGTATTTCCCGAGTCCCCTATGGAGTCTTAGTGCTCCCGACAGATCTTAATGTCCCATGCCACTCCCCTATGTTAATCCTTGGTTAGGCTTTGACTTCCTTTTTTCTTTCCTTCCTTACATCTTAATTAGGGTGGTCATAACAAAGAAAATCCTACAAAGAATAGGAGTGCGGAAGAGAAATTAAAGGGCCGAATAATTCACCCTTTGGATAATGGTGCCTTGTATAAAAATTGACTCTGTAGCAGTTTCTTTGAAAACATATTTTTTTCTTAGTCACATTTGTTTAGTGGCATTTTCCCAACAATTAATAACTTGCCTTAAACATTTCACAAGTCAAGAAATGTGGACAATTTCACTATGAATGTTTACGAAGCTTCATCTCAACTGTATATAATGTTGTGAAGCTTCATCCCAGAACTATAAAATGATAAATTACTCTTCCTCTCTTTTGTGTTTCATAATTGCTAATCACCCATATCACAAAAAAAGAATGGTTGAGAGTTCCTTATGTGTAAATAAATAAGTAGTTCAATTTCAACAGTGATATGATAGGAGTACATCCTGCAATTTTTAACCACATATGGGAGTCATAAAAGTTGTAGCTGATGAGGTGGTAGAACTGGTTACTCATCTGAGTATACCAGATGCCACCTGGTTTTTAAAAAGTAAACTTTGTTTCTTATGGGTGCTGAAATTGGAGATCCATTGAAGAAAAAAAATAAGATATATGAAATCCATATATTTTACAAATTGAGCCATTGTTTTAGATCTTAAGACATCAGAAAAATATTTTCTTCCTTGGTCTTGGTTAATATAACACCATCATGCCATGTGTTCAAACACAGAACACTGTCATTCTTTTGCTATTTTTTTCCCTTTACAGATAAATAAAGCAAACACTTAATTTAATAGTTGCTAGATTGAAAGGCAATGTTATACCTTGAATTAATTCACGTAATCATAGGAAGAAAGAACATTGTTTCTGTTATATGTGGGCAAGTTCCTTTGACAAATGGAATACTAAGTATTTTAAATAAAAGAATTGACTCCATCAGAAATTGCAGCTAAATCTTATTTTGAGCTCTTATTTTTGGTAACTTTCTGTGACAAGTTAATCTTTACTCTTGACATTTTTGGATGGCTTATTATCACCCAAATATTGGAAATTTGGAGTTACGGAAGAAAATTTGAGGTAAAGGCTTGAATATTACCACTATAGTTATTTTAAGTAAATTATATATGCAAATAAATATCAGTGTTTAAAAATTAAATATAAGTAAACATTATAGTATGTGATATACAACTTAATATAAAAATGTATTGCATTTCATTAAATAATAACCTCATCAATGACAACCAGGAAATTAAAACCAAAAAGTAAAAAGTTCATATTATGACTTCTAATATCCATATCATTATAAAGTTTAGATTTCATTTCACAGAAGTCAGGAAATTCTGTTCTGAAATTCCCAAAGAAGCCGTAATTCTCACATAGATTACAACAGCCTCTTTCATTAGGAGCTTGTGAGTGGGACTCCTCCCAAATGGATCCATCACTATAGAATATAGTACTTCCTTTTTAAAAAGGAATTACACCTTGTTCTGTTCTTTTTCCTTCTAGAGGTACTGTATAACAATCATATTGGGAAGTTTTTACGATTTAAGAAATCAGTGCTCTCAATCACAACATGTGATTGATGCCGTGAGAACCTGTAACCCTTTCTTTAAATGCTAATGCAACAGAATAGTGACTTCAACTGAACTAACTTTATTATTTCCTTTCTGAGGCAAAGACCTTCTGCAGTTGTTAGTGTCTTGCTTCTTTCTAATTCAGCATTCAGAAGCACTAGATCAGAGATCTTAAACTGGTGATCATGGGCCGAGTCCTACTCTTGCATGTATTTTTACTTGCTTGCCCTGTAAGATGTTTTAAAGTAAGTTTGAATTGGTAGCAAACATTTAAAATCTGAAGCATTCATAAAAAGTTACGATTTCTGGCTTGTCTTGAAGCATGTGAAGATGTAGCAGCACCATATCGGCTCTCATGGCAACTAACAACAATGAAGTTTATTTATGAGGGATGGTGAACTTCAGACGTAGAGTAGGAAAAACAAGGATAACTGCCCACCCATTATACCTGAACACTATGGGACTCTTACCACCTCTTTTATGGAGTGGCTCTCCTTTTTTAGGAGCCCTAGTGGTGCAAATGGTTAAGTGCTTGGCTACTAACCCAAAGGTTGGTGATTTGAAGCTACCCAGTGGCTCTGCAGGAGAAAGACCTGGCAGTCTGCTTCCTTAAAGATTACAGTGAAGAAAACTCTGTGGGGCAGTTCGACTGTATTACATAGAGTCGCTGTGAGTACAAACCGACTAGACGGCACCTAACAACAATAATCAGCCATTTACCTCTTCTATCGAAAGAAGTCGAATTAATTCTGACTCATGACAACTCCTTGTGTTACAGAGTAGAACTGAGCTCCATAGAGTTTTCTTGGCTATAATCTTTACAGAAGGAGCCCTGGTGGTGCAGTGGTTAAGAACTTGGCTGCTAACCAAAAGGCTGGCATTTCAAATCCACCAGCCTCTCCTTGGAAACGCTATGGGGCAGTTCTGCTCTGTCCTGTGGGGTTGCTATGAGTCGGAATCAACTCGATGGCAATGGTTTTTGTTTTTGTTTTTGTTTTAAATCTTTACGGAAGCAGAACACCAAGTGTTTCTCCTGCGGTGCCACTGAGTGGGTTCAAACTGCCAGTCTTTCAGTTACCAGCCAAGTACAAACTGTACCACCCAGGGACCTTGGAAGAAGGAAAGAGGCTGCCATCTAGGAAGCATACCCAAGGAACTTTGGAGTCAATTCAATACAATATCATGCAATGGAAGTTTAGCAAGTACCAATTAAGCCAAAACACTAAAAGAGTAGCAGGCCATTTTTGCTTTCTCTTTCAGAACAAAAAAATGCAAAAATAGTTTAATTTTTCTCACAGGCTACTGAACAAATACCTGTTTTCCCTTTGGTATAATGTACCCTGTCATCTAATGAATCTCCTGCTTTCCTGGTGCTGTTCTTATACCTTGATACATGTGCTTCCTTGCCTCATTGTAAAAATGGCGTAAGGGTGGCATCTGACCTCCTCTAACTTCACAAGGGGTAAGGAGAATCAAGATAAACAGCTGAAAGCTGATTCCTGTGAAGCGGAGGTCAAACATGCCTCCTCTCTCTGCCATCTTTACCAATTCTGACACCACCTGTCCCTCCCACAGCGCTCTCTACTTCTCTACTGAGTTCGATGATTCATTGCAGGGGGCACACAGAACTCACAAACAATACTCAGATTATAGGATTTATTAGGGAAGTAACAGGTTACGATTCAGGTTGAGGAGTGGTCAGGATTCAGTTCCTCCATCAGAACAGCCTCTTCCCAGCTGTGCTCCCGGGCATGCCTCTCTCTGGCCCCTTGGCCTCTCCCCTGCAAGTGTTACAAAGCTCTTCTAGCTCTGCCGATAAGTGCCCAGAGGCACCTCACTCCACCAGTAAGCCTCTGCCAGAAGGCGCTCAGCTCTAGCTCTGTGGTTCAGCAAACTTAGCTCCATCAAGTGTCCAAAGGCACCCTTCTCCACTCCAAGTGCTGGGAAGCCCACTGCGCCATCTCCTGCCGGTCTCTTCTGCCACCATTTCTCTGCCACCACTTCTCACCATCTTCAGCATGATGGCTCTCTCTCTCTATCGGTCTCCTGGTTCCAGGTGCTTCTCAGTGCAGGGATCCTGGGTCCAAAGGACACACTCTGCTCTTCGCTGGTCTTTCTTGGTGGTGGAGAGATCCTCTCCTTCCCATCTCTGGGATGGCTCATTTTAAGCCTAGCAGGATGGCAAAACTGACCAATCACTTTGTTAGGGTTCCATACACCTTATTTGCATAGTCCCACTCAATCATTTTGCGTAAGTCACAAAGACCATGGCTGGAAGGGCCACATTAAGTAATTCATTGCACCACACTCATGTAGAGAGCACACTCAGGTTTTTAGAAGTATAGATGCAGAATATTATAGTATTGCATACTAGCGTGATACTTTACTAGCTTAGAGCGAAGATTCCTTAGGAATTGAAAGGCTATTAGAATTTGTATTTAAAATGCAAATTACATGAAATTCAGATGGGGCTAGATTGAAGTTTATTTTGCATTGTTTATTTCTTACAAAGAGGAGTTGCTAAGTAAGTTAATGCAGAATTTGGTAATCAAATTAATATTCTAAACAAAACTTCTAGAGAATTTTTTTTAATTTCATAAAGGAACAAAATTTTCACAGGTTCTCATTTGCATTTACTTATAAAACATATGCTAATTATAAATATTCTTATTTATGCTTAAAAGCAATGAAGTAAAAGATGTATACCAGATAACAGTTGATCGGGCTGGTTCTGATTAATATGTAAACTTGAAATTATAAAAGTAAATTTATATTTAATTATTATAAACTAGTATAAATTATAGTATATAGTTCAGATTGGCATGTATTTAGACAGGTCTCTTCCCAGACTAGGCTATATTAACAAATTCTATTGTTCAAAACCAAATTCATTGCCTTAACTTCAAAACTTGGTACTCTTCCTGTAATTTTTAATTCTGTTAAAGGCATCTTCATCACCAACTTTTGAACAGTGCCACAGTCCCTTCTTGAAACCCTCAGAGCTAAATGTGTTTCAGAATTTAGATTTATCTTTGAAATTATAAAGTCAATATTATGCATACACTGTGTGTTATCTAACATTCTTCAAGGCCTGGGGAAGCCTGTAATCAAACCATGAATATTTCTGCAATGAAACATGAATATTCACACTAAGAAGGATTGTTAAAATCTGTAAATAGCCTCACATCTGTTCACGTAAATTTTTTACACCAAATGCGTTTACCACAAATTTAGAAAAATCTTTGGTTAAATTTATGAAAAAATAGTTTCAGGGACTTTGGCTTTTGGAATTGCAGATAAGGGATTATCTTGATTTTTAATCTATTCTTCGTTACTTTGTTGGGCAAGCCCACATATGGCATGTCACGCTTATTCTGTAAAAACCTTTCCTCCCTTTAAGCATCTTTAAGGCCTCTCACATCTATGCCCTATCAACTTTTCCAGGCTTTTCCCCTAAAATTACGTGCTCCAAGCCAGCCAAACTCAACATACCTGTATTCCTTAAGCATGCTTTCTGCCTCTTTGCTTTGTATTTCAGACTGGAATACCTTCTTCCAGAGGTCGAAAGTCCATGCTCCACCATCATTCTATTCATCCTTGCTAGCTCATTTCAAATTCAACCTTTATAGGGGACTTTCTCCATCCTCCAGTCAGAATGTACTTACATAGTGTACTGCTTGCACAAATTTATTATATTTTCCATTTGAGTTGGTGTTCATGTGATAACCCCCTGCTTCACTAGACGTACGCCTCCACGACTGCCTTCTCTATACTTGGCAGAGAGCATGTATTCAAGAACCTCTGTTATATGAAGGAATCTCTCTCTTGGTGTCATCAATCTGAACTCCTATAGGAATCCTACAACTCAGTCATTGCCATTGCCCTTATCCTGACCTTTCCCAAATGGAGAAAAAGGTTTATGTCTCAAGGTAGAGTACCTGGAGCAGTACATAATCTTCGTATTATAAGTGTAGATACTGTATGTCTTTGGAAAAGGAAAATGCATTTTCTATTTGGTTCCAGTATTGGTCTTCATGATACTATTCAGGAAGCAAAAATGTCAGTGCCTCTTGAGAGTGGCCAGGCTAAATACTCCCATACTCCTATTCAAAAGGGCTGTTTCTATTCATTCTGCAGGTCTCAGCTTAGATGTCACTTCCTTGGGGAAGTCCTCCCTGACCGACTTACCTAGCTTAGGTCTCCTTTCTATGCACTCTGATAGCTTTTGTTTCATTAACAGTCGTCATACTCACTTACTGGGTGTGAATCTCAATGCATAAACTCTGGTGAGTAGGAAACATGACTTGATTTTTTATAACAACTTGATTTCTGAATCTGAGCCTCCAGTTTTTGTTTTGAGCTGGTTTAAAAAGACAAACATGAGTCTTCTTGGGATTTTCACACCTCCCTCCTCTGTTTCACATTTCTGAGGTCTTAAACGCAGTTTGGGGGCAGGAGTTGAAGGGCACCTGGTCTTCAGTCATCGGTCCACACAGATGGCTGCTGGGAAGTAGTGTTGCTTGGATGGTCTGCATGGTCCTGCAGATCCAGTGAGTCACTGCTGCATCTGAGGCATGATAAGTGGTTTAGACAGCCTTTCGTTGTACTTCACACTTGCCAGTGTTGAAGTTTATCTGCTGTTTTTCTGCCTCTTCATAGAGCTTGTGCCGTTTGTCATCACGTACTTACCATTTTGGAGGCTACAGTATGTTAGGACGTTTGTCAATGCAGAGATTGAATTGTTCTCTTTCTCTTCCAGATAATTGGTAAATTCACATAAGAAGATAATTCTTGGGGTGACTAGGGTTAACTTTTATGATAGAACATACTACAATGGAAATTAGAATATCTATAAAAAGGAAAATTAGCTTTTTGGGCCAAATATTGTATTCAACTCTGGAAGGCTAGTTTTTAGAAGTCTATAATTAATACTTCAATAAGGGCATCTTTTCAGTCATTTATTAATTCTGATTTTCACAGGCTCCAATATTCATATTATTTTTCAAAGGATTTTTTTTAAGCTATTTAGCATTGTATAGTTGATTTTTCTGTTTAAAAAAATTATACAACCTACTGCAATATGGAATGATTTAGCAGCAAATTACTTTGTCTTAATTTCTTTTCTTTCCTTATTTAGCCTTCCAACAGTTCCTGTTGTTAAACTAAAGTTATTCTTTTACCTAAATATTTTTGCATTCTCTTATAACATTTCCCCATCTGGTCTCTCTTAGCTAGAAATCATTTTATCAACTTCTAGCAATATTCATCTTTATTTATGCTGCACACATGCCCACTGCAATGGCTATGTTGTAATGCATGATATATTTTGGGCAAACAGAATCATGATATTATTTATATAATAGAGACACTGGGATTTTCATTCCTCAAAATAATGCTGTTTTTCCTCTAAAAGATTTGCTAGTGACTATCTTTATAGTTAAAATAGTTCAGTTTCCTTTCCCTGATACCTCCACAACCTCAGGTACACTCCCTCGTGCTTACAAATGAGCATCCATTGTCAGTGACATACTGGCTGTTGTTAACCTGTTCTTACTATAGGTCATTTTATGTGCATTTATATAGCACAATTAATGATGCAATAAAGTATGTGCATCCATAATTTTGAGTCATTTGCCTGTAGAAAATTTTTGTGAGGAGAATGAGCATTCCTCCTGCTTCTGCAACCACTCTTTTTCTTTATATCTGCTTGACTTCCTCTCCATATGAAAAATCTATGTCTACACTTTTTAAGTCCCTCTTTTTTGTTTTGATGTTGTCATCTTTCGCATATTGACATCTGTTTCCCTGTTTTCAGTGTTTTAGCCTTGATTTACTTTTGTGACTTCCCTATCTGGGTTGATATCTGGTTGCTCTGTCCTGTGTTCTAGTCTTGGGTAGTTATCTGATGTTACTGATTTTCTAAC